>NC_037674.1:55685341-55759810 GCF_003255815.1 Theropithecus gelada
ATTAGAGACTTAAATGTTAGACCTAATACCATAAAAACCCTAGAGGAAAACCTAGGTAGTACCATTCAGGACATAGGCATGGGCAAAGACTTCATGTCTAAAACACCAAAAGCAATGGCAGCAAAAGCCAAAATTGACAAATGGAATCTCATTAAACTAAAGAGCTTCTGCACAGCAAAAGAAACTACCATCAGAGTGAACAGGCAACCTACAGAATGGGAGAAAATTTTTGCAATCTACTCATCTGACAAAGGGCTAATATCCAGAACCTACAAAGAACTCAAACAAATTAGAAGAAAAAAACAAACAACCCCATCAAAAAGTGGGCAAAGGGTATGAACAGACAGTTCTCAAAAGAAGACATTCATACAGCCAACAGACACATGAAAAAATGCTTATCATCACTGGCCATCAGAGAAAAGCAAATCAAAACCACAATGAGTTACCATCTCACACCAGTTAGAATGGCAATCATTAAAAAGCCGGGAAACAACAGGTGCTGGAGAGGATGTGGAGAAATAGGAACACTTTTACACTGTTGGTGGGATTGTAAACTAGTTCAACCATTATGGAAAACAGTATGGCGATTCCTCAAGGATCTAGAACTAGATGTACCATATGACCCAGCCATGCCATTACTGGGTATATACCCAAAGGATTATAAATCATGCCGCTATAAAGACACATGCACATGTATGTTTATTGCGGCACTATTCACAATAGCAAAGACTTGGAATCAACCCAAATGTCCATCAGTGACAGACTGGATTAAGAAAATGTGGCACATATACACCATGGAATACTATGCAGCCATAAAAAAGGATGAGTTTGTGTCCTTTGTAGGGACATGGATGCAGCTGGAAACCGTCATTCTTAGCAAACTATCACAAGAACAGAAAACCAAACACCGCATGTTCTCACTCATAGGTGGGAACTGAACAATGAGATCACTTGGACTCGGGAAGGGGAACATCACACACTGGGGCCTATCATGGGGAGGGGGGAGGGGGGAGGGATAGCATTGGGAGTTATACCTGATGTAAATGACGAGTTGATGGGTGCTGACGAGTTCATGGGTGCAGCACACCAACATTGCACAAGTATACATATGTAACAAACCTGCACGTTATGCACATGTACCCTAGAACTTAAAGTATAATAATAATTTTTAAAAAAGATAAAAAACAGACCAAAAAAAAAAAAAGAGTTAGGGGGGAAAATGCATTTTAATATGAATACCTTTCTACAGCACCTTCAATAGATGCTTCAAGCCAACTGTCACTGACTTAGCAACAATATTTTCTTGAATATAAAGAATATTTCTATGTCAATAGATTTAATATTTTATTTTTCTGTGGTAGATATTAAATCTATTTTGTTATTTAGTTGGCATAAATGCTTTTGAAATATTATTTGGATAATTCCATAAATTAAAATAGAAAGTTAGTATGAAAATTCATAATTAACTGAAAATTGTATCAGCTGGGGTAAAAGCATTATCAGTAACCTCACCAAGAATTTTTTTAAGGTTGCATTATGCTAAAAGAAAGAGGAAGATACAAAGAGAGAGAGAAAGGGCGGGAGAGAGGAAGGGAAGGGAAGGGAAGGGAAGGGAGGGGAGAAGAGGAGAGGAAAGAAGAGAAGAGGGGAGGGGAGAAGAGGGGAGGGGAGGGGAGGGGAGGACGATACAAGCTTAAATTGTCCTGAGGTATTAAGGTGAATAATTTACTTGTTCATCTTACTATTGCTTTAATCTCTTTAATAAAATGATTCCTAACAGTTTATTTTCTAAATATCCAAATACAAAATGATTTATTCTGGACTTTTAAACTTTATTTTCTATAAATATCTTACAATAGACTCCCTTTGTTCCAGACTATTTATTCAAGGATGTCTATATAGTGAACATCTTCGGAAGATAGAAAGGAAGTCTTTCTCCAGAGGAAAGAACAAATTTGGTTACTGCCAGTGTAATACAATGTCTCTCTTTCTCTGGGGAAAAGTTCAGGCAGGTTTATATACTGTGTATAATACAAGAGCTGGGTTCCCTAAGTTCAGGTGTCCTCATCTGTGTTTGTACTTAGGGAATCCAGCTCACTATATACATAGTCAACCTGTGGACTCCTCCACATTGGCTGTGAGGGTCTTGGCAGCATTTGCCCATGAGGGACTTGACAACATAAAGTTCATACTGTTTGCTGTGTAGTGAATTAAAAAATTATTTGTCTCTGACCCAGGAGTCTCATGTCTTCTGCTACTTTTCTGAAACTGTGGTAGACTTACTTGCTGGCTTGCAAGTAAGTTAAAATCTCAGATCGTGGACAGCTTTTGGCAGTAAGGATGAGATGCAGATAGAGACATGGCTTTCTAGGAGAGAAGAGATAAGGGGTTCATGAGCCAGGTTAGGGGAGGTAAAAAGACATCCTGAGATATAGTTGTCATTGCTCGCACCCAAATGGTGGATGGGAGAGGAAGGAGGAATAAGGATCTCTGATTGTCCTACCTGTAAATGAATGATACAGGCTGTGTGACAAGAGGTAACACTGAAACAAGCTATCTGCATGACGCCATGGTTGTTTCTTACTCTCCTTTGGGCGAAAGTAAGAAGGAATGCTTTTATGTCAATGGGGCGGCAAGCCCCAGACCTGAGCAAAAAGGCAAAATGGCATAGCAGGGAATCAGGGAGCCTCCAAAGATGAAATAGATGGTGTCAGCAATAAGGAGAGAGGGCTTTGGGTGGGCCAAAAGCATTGAAAGTTTGTTGGCTGATATGGTTACAGCCACCGCAACACTCAAAAATTGAAGTAAATGTGCCGTGTCTACTGGCACAAGGCAGCTCTCTCCCTATGCACCCCCTTCCCCCTCCCTTACCCTCTACCCTGGCCTCAGCTACTTCAAGGAAAAAGATGATTGAGAGTGGGGCCAAGGTCTCCCTGTCCGCAAGGAGGACAGAAGGCCACATGCACCTATCTGAGTACACTAGAGAACTTTGGGGGACTCAAATTTGCATGGCTGTGTTGGACACAAGCACCTTGATCGTCATCTTACCCTGTCTTGTGAGGCACAGGGGCTACCAAATTCATCTGACAAGGTTTGGGCTGGGCTTGTGACCTTGTGCAGAGGATCCTTTGGTATGATTCCCTCTACTGCTGTTGTAGTTTCCACCACAGAACATAAATTTGGATTGATGTTTCCCATGCCTGTACTACCATGCTCATAAATGCCAGATGATATCTGGATTGGGAAGAGCCAGATATAGAAAAGTGCCAGTACTTGTAGGGCCCCACAATCCTAATACGATGCCTTTGAGCTATAAGTCTGTGTGACTAATAGTTTCATTAATTAGAGTCTCTGCCAAAGGAAGGCAACCTCCACCTGGAAATGCCTCTTGGGGTTTAGGGAGAAATTAAACTTTTTTTTAAAAGTTGTTAATTTTTTAAAATAATTTGTATTAATAGATAATAATTGTATGTATTTATGGGATGCATGTGATATTTTGATACATGCATACAATGTGTAACGATCAAATCAGAGCAATTAGGATATCCATCACTCAAACATTTGTCATGTCTTTGTATTGGGAACATTCGAAACCTTAGAGCTATTTTGAAATATGCAATAAGTTGTTGGTAACTGTAGTCACCCTACTCTGCTAACTTATTCCCTCTAACTGTATGTTTGTACCCATTAATTAACCTCTTTTTCTCACTGCCTGCCTCCACCCTACCCCACCACCCAACCCTTCCCAGCCTCTGGTAGCTATGATTCATTCTACTTTCTACCTCCATGAGATCAACTTTTTGAAAACTTTTAATTTTGAGATAATTTTAAATTCACCACAGTTACAAGAAACAGTACAGAGAGATCGAATGTCCCTTTACCTAGTTTTACCTTTTGTAATAACTTTGCAAAACTGTAGCACAATAACCACATCATAAACCCCTTTTCAAAGCAGCTGTTAGCTTGCTAATGGGCTCTTGGTCAAAGTGAATGCTTGACCCATGCAGGCTTCATGAATCTCTGACCTGATAGTCCACTTTGAGTGGGTCAACTCAGACTCAATGACTAACAAGGGAAATAGAATATTCCAAAATGCAGCTAGCTTGTCTTCAGCAACATCTAAGTTTACAATTTAATAAGAGGCACCTGTCTCTTTGGGAAAACGTTGTCTTCCTCTCCACTGACAGAAGCAAAGCTGTGGGTACAACAGGGCCCTCAATTCACAGAAATTTTTCTAAATGCCTGGTCTTTGTTCACATGTGGTTCAGTTAAGCTGAAACCCAGTGGTGACCATGGGGCTGTTTAGCCTCTGCATCAGCTATGTAGAACTGAAGATGGTGTAGTCACTGCTCATGGGCAAAATTCAAGCCTGTTCTCATGGAAAACACTCATCTTGATGAACCTTGCCATATTTTTACTAACTCTTGGACAGTTGCCAATGGCCTAGCTGTTTGGTCTGCCACTTGGAAAACCACCAACTGGCAGATTGAGGACACCTCACGCAAACAGTGGGGACAAATCACAGCTGCTGATTGAACTATCTGGGTCACTTATGTAGATCCCATGGCAAAGGCTCATTCTCTGATGAGACCAGCTGGAATGGAGCTGTTGATGGAGCCTGCGCTGCTCAGATTTCCACAAGTGCTGCCTGGATCCATCATCACACCGGAAATGGCAGCACAGCCCCCACACAGACCACAGACAGTCCACAGAGCCAAGGACTCGGTGCTTCTGATGCAGACTTACGGCTGCATGCCAGACTGTGACTCCTAGACTTGACCTCTTCATCTTTCAGTGAGGGAAACCACATTGCATGAAGCGTGGCCCTGCATGTTCCTGGCAGACTGATGACAGTGGACCTTTGACTTCCTCCTGGAGCTATCAGTGGTGCCTCACTGCTGCTGACACTTTTCCAGGCTTTGGTGTTGCTTTTCCTGTCCAATCAGCTGACTCCAGTCACACCTTTCTGGCTTTTGAAATTAATCTGTATTATGTGTTCAGCTTTTGAGACCATTTACAATCGGACAGTGGTGCCCTTTTTATTGCAAAAGCTACTAAAAAATGGGACTGAGAATCAAGGCATCCAACTTTCCATCCACAGGCATCTGAGATTGCCAAGCAGTAGACTAACTTCCTCAAAAGTCAACTCGAAAATATTTCTGACTCCACTACCCTCGTCTTCTCCTGGTGTACGTACCTTCATAAGTCTGGTCACCAAATACAATTACCTCCTGAAAGAGGTCATCCTCTCTCAGCCATTTCCTGGATAACGGTTAGGACAAAAAGGGTGGGAAGTATAGAGACCTATTTTGGAAAATTCAGGATTCTACCCTGACCATTCCTGGATATGATACGTCTTTCTTCTCCTAACAGCAATCTCAGACCAGCCCCAAAGTGGCAACATAGCCAAGAGGGCTTCTGGGGAATTCTAAGTTAATTCTGGCTGAGTTCCTTAGATTCTCTTCTTGGACTGACATGGTCAATCAGGTTGGCCTCAATTCACTTGCCAGGGTTGTTATGTATGACAGAATTTCCCTGGACTTCCTCTTTGTGTGCCAAGGCAGAATCTCTGCAATCACTAATACATTTGCCCATAGCTGGATTAATGTCTTAGGCCAAATGGAAAGGTCAATACAAAACTTAAGGAGAGAGTAAATTACTTTCATAAGGTCTATGCTGATGGTCTCTGGGATTTGTTCAGTTGGTTGGGCCTGGGACACTGGGGGACATGATTAAGTTCTATCCTGCAGGTTGGCCTCATCCTGATGCTTGGAGTCCTGTTGATAGTATCCTTAATTAAATGCTCTCTGGGACAAATTGGCTGGGTTTGGTCCCAGGCTCAGTTGTTCATATTAATCAGAGTGGTGGAAGGAGTGGCATATTCACTGGAAAATTCACCAGAAACCAAGACAGTATAGAAACAAAGATTTTGTTGGAGACAATTCTCTGAGTCTTTCATGTTTCTGCACATCTGTGAGCAGAGGCATTGGCCACCTTCACAAGGATGTGAAGATAGCAAAGGGCCTTTGAAGAGACGGTGTCTCCCTCCATGGCAAGGAGCAGGTTTGCTGCACTCTAATGAAGATTAAATCTCCCTCGGGGCAATGTTCAGGCAGGTTTGCTTACTGTCCACTATAAAAGATTCTGGTTCTCTAACCTCAGGGTTTCTCAGCTGTGATGAAAGCCACCTAAGTATCCAGCATCTTCCTGGACCCCTCTGCATTGCCCTGATGGGACTCAGAAGACCAGGGCACCAACACAGGCATGATGTTCATGCCACGGTGGTGTCACGAGTAACAAACTTTGTGTCTCAGCCCAGGAATCTGTGATTTCTGCCAGCATCCACAAACTTTGGCAGGTTAATTTGCAATCTTGACAACAAATTCTCAGATGATCTACAGTTTTTGACTGCAGATTTTAACATTTGCCAATGCAAGAGGCCTAGATTTTCATTTTTTCTTATTTTAAAAACTCTTCTTATCTGTTCTCATTGGTCTACCCTTTCAAATGAATTTTAGAATCAAATTCTTCCCCTTCCCAAACTCTTTGGGATTTATACTGGAAACACATTCAATTTCTAAATCAATTTAGTGAGAATTAGTATCTTTTAATAAAGTCTTATCCCCTGGGAATATGGTATGTGTGTGTGTCTCTCTCTCTCTCTGTTTAAATATTATTTTATGTTCCCTAGTGATATTTTGCAGTTTCTTTACATGATCCTATACATTTTGTGTTAAATGTATTTGTAGCATGTGTGCTGTTTTGTTTTTTTCCTAAGGAAAATGGAATAGTTTTATATTCTATTTGTTTAATTAGTTGGTGCTAGCTTAGGGGGAAAACATTTTTCACATTTATTTTATAGCAACCTCACTAAGGTATGATAGTTCTCTAGTTGCTTAGATTGAGATTCTAGTTGCTTAGATTGGAATTATTGTTTTGTCTAGAATGTCTAGAAAATTACTAAATTAATAATAGCAGGCATTCTTATTCCTGATTTTTCATGGTCTTTTACTATTATTTATAAAGTTGGTTCTATGTTTGGAATAGGCTTTTTCATGTTAGTAAAGCATCTTTTCATTTTTTAAAATTATTTTAAAAGCTTTTATTCGGAATGAATCTTGAATTGTATTAAAGGTCTTCCTAGCACCTGTCTAAATCATCATGTCTATAACTATAATCCATCGAGTACTCTTTTGGCCAACATTAACAGATGTAGGCTTCAAAAAAAAGGATTATGTTGTCAAGTTTAGGAAATGCTGTCTGTGGCCACCTTTAAAACTTACAATGTATATGATCATATTAAAGTTTCAGAGTAATGTTTGAGCAAAGAAATATGTTTAACTTTGTTAACCCCAATTTCCCAAAGTTACTTAAACATGGATTAGTAAGCTATCTCAGATCTTACCTTTCTCAAATATCTTGTTGTACCTCCATATATAAATGTCAACTCAGCACATAATGGAATTCTCTTCCTACAAATTATTTTTGTTGCCCTGCCTCATGGTGCTATAGGCTGAATGTGTGTGTCCTCCCTCTCCAAATTCACATGTTGAAGCCCAGTCCCCAATGTAGTGGCATCTTGAGGAGGGGTTTTGGGAGTTAAATGAGGTCATGAGGGTGGAGCCCTCATGAATGGAATTAGTGCCCTTATAAGAACAGGCATGAGAAAGATGGTATCTCTCTCTGCCATGTGAGCATGCAGCAAGGTGTCTGCCTGCAAACCAGGAAGAGGGCCTTCACCAGGAACTGAATCGACCAGCACTTTGATCTTGGACTTCTCAGCCTCCAGAACTGTAATAAGTCAATTTCTATTGTTTAAGCCACCTGGTCTATAGTATTTCTGTTATAGCAGTCTGAACTAACAAAGACATATGGTATTTCACACTGGAGAGAAAGGTTCTTCTCAGCAAGTCTCATTTTTTTTTGGTTTTTGAAAACCTATTTAAAAAAAAAATCCCACGGCAGCATATTAATTTTTTTTCTACCTGGCAGCAGATCTGATTCTTTTGCCATGACTGAAATTTGGGATTTAACCAGGATATTTCTATGTATTGGTCTCTTTTTATTCATGTTGTCTGGAACTTAGAGGGCGCTTTCAATATGATGTCTTTGAATATCCTGTTGCTCTAACCTGCTATCTTTCAAAACTGTCAAATCTTTCTATATTGAGATCTGTTGTCTGTGTTCCCTTGTCATTATTTTCTTTCTGGTTACTTTAAGTGTCTTTTCTGCTACCTTCGATGAATGTTCCTCAAGTTTTCCCTTCACATTATCAATTTAGTTTTCTATAATTTGCTCATTATTCCACCTCATTTCATCTTTATAGCAAGGCTTTTATTTTGCATTCTTTCCCTAGTTTTGCCAGCTCTTTTCACATCTCTGTTCCTTGTCATCTTATCACCTCAGCTTCCAGCTTCTGTGATAGACTTATGTGGTAGTTAAATGGCATCTAGTACCAGGGCTTCAATATCAAAGATCTGGTACGGGGTGGAAGACACTGTGGAAAACTGGAGGGCACATTCCCATCTGAAGTACCAATCAGACCAGCCAACAGCTGCCACCGGGGCCTGATGTTGCCAGATCTGCTACTTTTCCAAGAGAATCCAGAAATACGGATTTTTAAATGTAAACTCTATTGACTTTAACACATGATAATATTCCACTTTTTAAAGAACACTATTTGGGCCATTTCTGTGAGCCAGATGCAGCCCACAGGCCACCTGTTTGCAAATCCTAATGCTTAAGAATATAAAGCTCTGCCGAACTCTAAGCTGAAGACATCAGGTTTTAGAGAAAACAGTATGAGTTCAATTTGGACATGCTCAGTTAGAAATAAAATGGTGAAATCTCCCAGTCAGCAGTTGAAGATATGTACCCAGAAAATGCCTTTGCATTGTTCTAAAAATCCAACAACGCCCCCCGCTCCGCTGGGGACATCGAGCCCATGTCCCGAACATCTCTGATGATTTGGACACTGTTGATATCTCTCCCCTGACAGCAGCATGGACTAGGTTCCAGGCTCTGTGCTAAATGATTTACATGCATTATCTCATTTAAACTCACGCACTCCAAACTTAGGACTTAACTACCATTACTATTTACGAAGAGTAAAATAAACAATAAAAGCTATTAGCCCGTTTGGCCAGGCACAGTGGTTCACACCTATAATCCTAGCATTTTGGGAGGCCAGGGTGGGTGGATCACTTGAGGTCAGGAGTTTGAGACCAGCCTGGTCAACATGGTGAAACCCTGTCTCTATTAAAAATACAAAAGTTAGCCAGGCATGGCGGCATGCACCTATTGTCCCACCTACTCGGGAGGATGAGACAGGAGAATCGCTTGAACCCAGGAGGCAGAGGTTGCAGTGAACCGAGATTGTGCCACTGCACTCCAGCCTGGGCAACAGAGCAAGACTCTGTCTCAGAAAAAAAAAAAGCTATTAGCATGTTCAAGGTCAATTTATATTTTAGAACTGTGTGGATTAGACTGCAGCAATAGGGTTACACCAAAACACAGCTCAGAAAGCACACAAGTGCACACACACACACAAACACATACAATTCTTCGAGGACTAACAGGATGTAAATATCTGGCATTGTTTTCATAGCAGGGCATGGTGTAGCCACCATCAAGGAAAGACAGGGAAGGCCCCAAATTGTTGTTGAGAACACAATAACCCTCCACACAGGATGGTTATAGGAAATAAGGGTGTGGATCTCATGAACCTGGGTCAGCAGCAATGTGAGACTCCCTAGGAAAGACACTATTGGCGGACCCTGGAGATTGTAATAGAGAGAACAAAGGAAAGAGCATGTGTCTTGTGGTGTAGAAATGCCAATCTAATCAGACTGTCTTAGAACTGGAAACTGCAGGTACCCTGGGGGTAATAAACGGGCAAGTACAGAGCCCCAGTGCCTTCCCTGTTCACTAAGCAGCATCTTGACCAGAAGACAGAAAACAGCTAAGCTTCACTTCCTTTGTGTCCTGTGTGAGTGTCCTGGCCTAGGAGCAGGTAGTCTGTGCAGCTTTGTTGCTTGGATTACTCTTCTGACCCTTGTACACATCCAGGAATTTGAGGCCTATGATCCAGAAAGAGTAAATAATTATCAGAATGGTACACAGAAGCTCAGAGGGGTAAGCTACCTGACGTCACACAGCTCACTCATAGATGGCTGGGATTTCAACTCCTCACTGCCTAGCCTCTGCTCCTCCAAATCCCCCAGCTTCCTGAGGCTGCAGCATCCAGATCTCCATGTACCACTCCAGTCCCATCACCTGACAAGGCAGATCCATTTGGCATTTTTCAGGTACCAGCAGGTGTGAAGGGAAGTCTTATCCCAGAAGTCACCCAAGTCTGTGCCCTGGTTCCTGCAGTGAAACGAAGCCAGATGGGTTGGGGATGGGAAGCAGTATGTTCTAAAAGTCAACACAGTGGGAGACTCATAATGAGCCATTGTCAGGTTGTCTCCCAGGAGACTTGAAACTATAAAGAAAACAGATCCAAGAGGCTTCCAGGAAAGGAGAGTGTTTAAAGGATGCGAGACCTCCATTTTTCTCTTTCCCTCTTGTCAAACATCATTTGCTAAACTCTGATTTTTGGCAAAAGCAAGTGTTTTATACCCAAAGTCTCTTTTTTTTTATAAAAATACATCCCTGTTTCTTATAGTTACAGCGTGAGATGATTTCGACATGGTATTGAAATTGTCAAGGGAAATCAGTTGAGGAGACAATGTTAGAAACAGATTGTCTGAGCTGATGGCTTGAAGAAGTTATTTCAAAGCAAAACAGCAGCAATAAAGAGGAGATGGGCAGCTGTGTGTGAGGAAGGGGGAGACAGAGGAGGAGGCATGACATTTCCTAGCAGCAGGGTGCAAACCCAACACAAGGAGGTGGCAGACAACCCACACTGAAGAATTCTGAGCTTCAGACCAGCAGACATCACCAGACTCCAGACATCAAATGAGATCATTTCTGTATAAGCCCTTTGAAGATATAAAGCATTCAGGAGCTTTAAGGTGTCATAATCGTTGCTACTATTGTTACTTAATCGGTGGTGCTGGGTGTCTGTCTTTGAGAGGACACTTTCAGACCAGAGGTGAATGACAAATGTCTTTAATACACAGTTGGCCTCTTTTCTCTCTTATTTGTCATCCCCAGCACATGAGTCAGACTGAGACTGAGCAAGACCAATGCTCTATATTAATGATCACTATCCATCAGGGGTACCCAGTGATTCACAGTTTGCAAAGCATTTTCACTCCCATCATCTTCCATCACCCCACAGCAAGGGAGTCAGGGTTGAGACTCACCAGCCCCAAGGGAAGCCCAGCCTAGACAGCATGAGCTTCAGAGCCCTCTCCCCAAGCGCAACGACAGAATTGTCAGCCTCTCCGCTTCCACCTCGCCAAAACAAGGACTCTGCTCTCTTGGTAGCTGTAAGATGATCCATCTTTGGAAAGCAGAAGACAAAGCAGTTGAAGAGTGGGCAAGTTCATCAAATCTTGGTACTTTGGAGGGCCCTTTAGTAGTCAGAGAAGAAAATGCATACTGGTGCCTTCTTCCTTCCTCCCACAATCTTACACACGGTCATCCTTGCATCTTAAAAACACCAGGGTCATTCCCCCTTTCTTGTTTCTATTTGTCTGCCTACCCCGCCATACTGTTTGCAGTTTGAGGGAGGTTATTACTGCAGTTAGCATAGTACCTGGCCTTAGGAAGTATTTGACAGAAGATACTGAATGAGTGAATGGTTTTTGGCATTGCTAAGTTGTTCTATCGGCCACTGGATTGCAGTATCTGGGTCCTTGGTGGTTGATCTTTTCCATACTTCTACAGGGGGTACTGTTTTTGCCATTCCCACCTTCTCAGCTGAACCTGATTTTTTTCTGGCATTTCCCTCTCCCACACTCTTCTGTGCTTGTGGGTCAACCTCATACCCAGCTCCAGAGGTGGATCCTGATTAGTCCAAGCTCAATATTTCTTTTTACATCAAAACCATCTGGCATACACATTGAAATGCGTACGTCTGGGCCCTATCCTTAGCAATCAGACTCAGTAGGCCCTAGGAAACTGTGTTTTATGAACTCTGCAAGTAGTTTATTTACTTGGTCAACTTTAGGGTTCCTGGTCTAGGCTAAGTGATCTGTCAGCCCCTCAGCAATTGTCACTGGTTCAGAAAAGAACCTAGCCCTGGCTGGTCTCAATAGACTGAAGGGAAATATGAATGTTCCATAGTCCAGGGAGAGGTTTTCTCTCAAACTCTCCAGCCGGATATGAACAAGGAAGAATTTACATTGTCCTTAATGCTACTGCCACCACCTTATACTCATGAGGGAAAGCAGCCTGAAGATCAAGCCACCCCCTGAGGTCAGTGGAGAGAAGAGAGAACCTGTGTCCCTGATGACAACAACGGGACACTCAGTCAGCCTACCCTGGAGCTTCTCCTAAGTTAACCTTCTCATTATATGAAATAACCAATGCCCTTAGTACATAAGCCACTGTGAGCCAAGTTTCCTATTACTTGCTAAAATCATCCTGGTTAATTCAGCTCCTGGCAGGCAGCGGCTGTAGCACGTCTAGATGTGCACCTAAGCAGGCAAAATCCAAATAGTAATCAAAATAGTTAATACTTACTGAATGTTTGCCATGCCAGGCACTGTGCTGAGTGGCTTGTGTTGATTGTTTCATTATTCTTCATAGCCATCCTTGTTAGTACAAACTGCACCATTTTGTAAGCTCCCTGCTATTTCGCAGACCTTGGTCAAACTGAAACATTTCATGGGGTTTCAGGCCATGAGAAACATCCTGCCCAACCAACTGACCACAAGGCGGACAAAGGCCCAAATAAGAAACATTTCTATCATATCTTGCTGGACAAAGGTCCAAGGAACATCACAATGACATCCCGCCAGAACCACCTCATCATGGGAACATTGTATCAATATCCTGCCGGGCAGCAAGCCATACTGCCAAGACTCCTCCTACCCATACCTATAAGTACCCCCAGCCCGTAAGCAGTGGTGGGCTCTGGCATTAGGCCGGTCCCCCACTTCTGTAGGTTTTATGCTGGACATAAAACCTGCATTATCTGTTGAGTTGCCCTCTTTCTGTGTGTGTGTCTTTCTTTAACCCTCGCCTTTCCTTCAAAACCTAACTGAGGAAACTGAGGAAGAGAGCTTTTAAATAACACCCCCACTGCCACCCTCGCAAAGCAAGTAGCAAAGCCAGGATTTGGATCCAAGCACTGACTTCAGTGCTTAGCCTATTAACCACTGATCCAAACTGAGTTGCTGCCTGTTGAAGCCCACTGGTGTTCAAACCATTACTTTCCCAAGTAGGGCAGGATCAAATTTCATCCATAGGATTTTACTGTCCAGGAAAATTTGCTGAAGTCCACCAACCTCAGTGCTAATCCATTCCATAAGAGAGAAAATGCAGCTTCCCGTTAGAAAAACATCAGTGGGGCTAGAAGGCTTGGGCGGGGGTTCAAATCAGTCACACAGAGCTTGAGTATGTCATGTCCAGTCGTTGGACACTAGAGGATGGAGGGGTTGGGGAAGGAGCAATTGGTGATCTTTTCTGTTCAGATCCTCATCCTGTGTAGATGGTATATATCAGTAACTAAGTAACCTCAGCTGCAATCCGGGACCCAGCTACAGATTTCAAATTCACCTACATGGATGAGCAGAAGTAGGGAATTTAAACAATAAGTAAACATGTTCTAATTACTGTAAAAGGCTCACCTGTGTCTCCCTTATTTCTTGAAGTGAATTAACTTTGAATCGATTTTAGAGGAGACTGCATTTTAAAAATTGAACAGAGATGAAATATGTATCTGTCTCCAATCAGATACCAATACATCCAAATACCAGTCCCCAATATAAAAATATAAAGCAAATTCAACCAGCTAGTAGAAAAAAAAGAAAGAAAAATCAGCCAAACAGTTTTTGTTTCCCATATGTTTATTATTTTTTTAAAATCCCTGCAGATACCTGATCTGCGACTTTTGCTTTTCAACTGGCTAGTCTGGTAGCTGAAAAATAGTAGCAGGCCTATTTAAAAAAAAAAAAAAAAAAAGTAGATACATCTGCTGCTAACATGCTCCTAAATGTTTTACAGTTCTCAAAGTACTTTGATGTGTGATACTCTGGTTGAGCTCAGAACATTTGTGCTTGTGACACGTACTTTAGCCTGGGCACTGTTAGGCATTAAGGCTTTGCTCGCTACCCAGAGTGGTCCCTGGACCAGCAACTTTGGCATCACTTGGGAGCTTATTAGAGAAGCAGCATCTTACCCACCCCAGACTTGCTGAATCAGACTCCGAATTTCAACAAGATCCTCTGGTGTTTCCATTGCTCATTATAGTTTACGAAGTAACACTCTAGAGGATAAAATGACGAATAAGACATGGCCCTTGTCCTCAAGAAGCTAGGAAACTTGAAAAAGAGAGGATCACAGAATTGGGTAATCACAATACACTGTGTTAGACGATGTGATGGAATAAAGCTCAGAGGGCCCTGGGAGCCCTAAGGAGGGGCATGCTGGCCCCTGGCAAAGAATGATCTTGAGCTGACCCCATGAAGTAGAAAATCACCTTTTGAGAAGGTGCAGGAGACAATTTCCACAGACAAGAGGCCCTGCCAAATGAGTGCGCATGTCTGGGGATGTTCTCCATGCCCAAAGCCTTACCAGAAAGTGTTAGTGATGCTCCTCTTTAGGCACCAGTGGCATCCCCATACCACAGATAAGGAGGGGACTTTGTGTGTCAGAATCTGGGCAGCATGGAGGGGTAGCAGTGGAAGCTGAGGCTATTTGTTTAGCAATAACTCTGTGATCCCTATTATATGCCATTATATTTCACTTAACTTTCACTTAATAACAATTTAGTTTGCACGTGCTTCTGGGATAATGCTTTGTCTAGCCATAATAGAATGCAGGGGCATCTAAATTACCCATAGAATAATCAAATTAAGTAAAAATATCTCTCTCTTTGCTCACTGCATGGAAGAGGTCACTGATACCAAACAATATTATTTCTGGTGCCCCTTGCAATGAAGCATAAATGACTGAAGTCAGACCTTTCTGAGCTGATGAACCCAGCGTAAGATTCCACAGGCTCTGAGTCATGATGGTGACATGGAAACAACTCTAAGATAGGAATCAGAAGTAGGAAAGGAGCTACCCCAGGGAGGACCTGCACTATGCCAGGAGTGGTGCTGGGCGCCTTTCCAGAATGGTTTTCTTTGGTCCTCACAGTGGACCTGCCCCAGCTGACAAATAGCAAAGCAGAGGTGGGAAAGGCCTCTGCTGCTGAGGCATATCAGGCTCCAAACTCCTCCTACTCCCCATGTGACTGTGTCCCATATGAGGCACTATCTCCCAAGACTTAATTCTTTTCTGCCATCCTTCCTCCCCCAATTCCTCCCCTTCCTTCCCTCAATCTTCCATCACTGCAGACTCAGTGTCTCAGGCATTTCCCAACAGCACTCATCACCATGATGCCTAGAGGTCCTGCTGACATCCTCTTAGTGTGTGCTCCAAAATGCATTTATATCTGCATTTCTGCTTCTGATTGTTTTCTGCCTTCTAATAACATTGATCCTAGTCTCCACTTCAGCTCTCTTCCATCATGCAACTCCCATTCCCAGTGACCAATGGGGCTTTCACATGTAGCATCCCATATCTTACATTCTATTTATTCCTGGCTTTCAGGACAGATGGTAAGCATCACGGGGGCTGCTGATCCAGTGATGGTAGTGATGTTGAGGCAGGATGAGAGTAGAGGGGAAATAGGCAGGGTGCTCAAACAACATGACCTGAAAAAGAAAAGCTAGCAAGAGCTTGAACTGTAAAGGAGGGAGCAAGGTTGATGGTCAAAGACAGTGCTCAACATCAAATGCAAAAAGCAAATTTGCAATATGAATGACCCAAAAAGCTTAATGTCAGAAACTAGGAGAATCCTAAGAAGTGAAGAGTAGCTTAAAGTAAGTCTCTTACATAGATTCCATGGCAAAGGCTCATTTTCTGAGGAGACCAACTAGAAGAAACCTGCTGATCTAGTCACACGTGGCTTTAAAAGCTCTTTCACGAGGGACTGAAGGCTGAATGGCCTACCAACTGGGCAATACCATCTTTGGTTGGAGCTTATTTTTGGTCTGTGCAATTTCTTCTTAAGTGGTTTAATCGAAACAGCAAAAGTGGAAGGCTACCCTTCTCCCATGGGGCCTAGTGACTATTTTCTGAAACTTATTTTGGTGTACCTGTTTTGAGTTTAGTGGAACAAGGGGAAACATATTCAGACTTCACAGCTCATAGCAGGACGACCTATTTTCAGCTACAAAGTAAGGAAGAATGCCTCTCACCCTACACACATGTACATACCCATTTGCAGAAGTTACCCAAACAACCCCTGTCAAGTCAGTGGCAAGAGTAAGAACTGGTTTAGAACAAGACCACTAAAAGACCAGAGAGTAAATACTTTAAGCCTTGTGGGTCACTCAGTGCCTGTCACACCGACTCAGTTCCCCCACTGTAGCAAAAATGCAGTCATAGATAACACATAAATAAATGAGTGTTGCCATGTTCTAATGCAATCTTATTTATAGACAGTAAAATTTGAATTTTGGTGTCACTTTCAGGTACACCAATCAGACATAGATTTGGCCTTTTCACATAGTCCCATATTTCTTGGACGCTTTGTTTGTTTCTTTTTACTCTTTTTTCTCTCAACTTCTCTTCTTGCTTCATTTCATTCATTTGATCTTCAATCACTGATACCCTTTCTTCCACTTGATCAAATCAGCTACTGAAGCTTGTGCATGCATCACGTAGTTCTCGTGCCATGGTTTTCAGCTACATCAGGTCATTTAAGGTCTTCTCTACACTGTTTACTCTAGTTAGCCATCCGTCTAATCTTTTTTCAAGGTTTTTAGCTTCTTTGCGATGGGTTTGAACATCCTCCTTTAGCTCGGAGAAGTTTGTTACTACCGATCGTCTGAAGCCTACCTCTGTCAACTCGTTAAAGTCATTCTTTGTCCAGCTTTGTTCTGTTGCTGGCGATCAAGTGGAAGAAAGGGTATCATCATAACCACCCTGGCAAGTTCTTAGAGACCTACAAAGAAACTGAGACTCCCACACAATAATAATGGGAGACTTTAAAACCCCACTGTCAACATTAGACAGATCAATGAGACAGAAAGTTAACAAGGATATCCAGGAATTGAACTCAGCTCTTCACCAAGCAGACCTAATAGACATCTACAGAACTCTGCACCCCAAATCAACAGAATATACATTCTTCTCAGCACCACATTGCACTTATTCCAAAATTGACCACAGAGTTGGAAGTAAAGCACTCCTCAGCAAATGTAAAAAAACAGAAATTATAACAAACTGTCTCTCAGACCACAGTGCAATCACATTAGAACTCAAGATTAAGAAACTCACTCAAAACCACTCAACTACATGGAAACTGAACAACCCGCTCCTGAATGACTACTGGGTGCATAACGAAATGAAGGCAGAAATAAAGATGTTCTTTGAAACCAATGAGAACAAAGACACAACATACCAGAATCTCTGGGACACATTTAAAGCAGTGTGTAGAGGGAAATTTATAGCACTAAATGCCCACAAGAGAAAGTAGGAAAGATCTAAAATTGACACCCTAACGTCACAATTAAAAGAACTAGAGAAGCAAGAGCAAACACATTCAAAAGCTAGCAGAAGGCAAGAAATAACTAAGATCAGAGCAGAACTGAAAGAGATAGAGACACAAAAACCCTTCAAAAAATCAGTGAATCCAGGAGCTGGTTTTTTGAAAAGATCAACAAAATTGATAGACCACTAGCAAGACTAATAAAGAAGAAAAGAGAGAAGAATCAAATAGATGCAACAAAAAATGATAAAGGGGATATCACCACTGATCCCACAGAAATACAAACTACCATCAGAGAATACTATAAACACCTCCATACAAATAAACTAGAAAATCTGGAAGAAATGGATAAATTCCTGGACACATACACCCTCCCAAGACTAAACCAGGAAGAAGTTGAATCCCTGAATAGACCAGTAACAGGCTCTGAAATTGAGGCAATAATTAATAGCCTACTAACCAAAAAAAGTCCAGGACCAGACTGATTCACAGCCAAATTCTACCAGAGGTACAAAGAGGAGCTGGTACCATTCCTTCTAAAACTATTCCAATCAATAGAAAAAGAGGGAATCCTCCCTAATTCATTTTATGAGGCCAGCATCATCTTGATACCAAAGCCTGGCAGAGACACAACAAAAAAAGAGAATTTTAGACCAATATCCCTGATGAACATCGATGCAGACATCCTCAATAAAATACTGGCAAACCGAATCCAGCAGCACATCAAAAAGCTTACCCACCATGAACAAGTGGGCTTCATCCCTGGGATGCAAGGCTGGTTCAACATATGCAATCAATAAACGTAATCCAGCATATAAACAGAACCAAAGACAAAAACCACATGATTATCTCAACAGATGCAGAAAAGGCCTTTGACAAAATTCAACAGCCCTTCATGCTAAAAACTCTCAATAAATTCGGTATTGATGGGAGGTATCTCAAAATAATAAGAGCTGTTCCATACTGAATGGGCAAAAACTGGAAGCATTCCCTTTGAAAATTGGTGCAAGACAAGGATGCCCTCTCTCACCACTCCTATTCAAAATGGTGTTAGAAGTTCTGGCCAGGGCAATCAGGCAGGAGAAAGAAATAAAGGTATTCAATTAGGAAAAGAGGAAGTCAAATTGTCCCTATTTGCAGATGACATGATTGTATATTTAGAAAACCCCATCGTCTCAGCCCTAAATCTTCTTAAGCTGATAAGCAACTTCAGCAAGTCTCAGGATACAAAATCAAAATGCAAAAATCACAAGCATTCCTACACACCAATAACAGACAGAGAGCCAAATCATGAGTGAACTCCCATTCACAATTGCTTCAAAGAGAATAAAATACCTAGGAATCCAACTTACAAGGGATGTGAAGGACCTCTTCAAGGAGAACTACAAACCACTGCTCAATGAAATAAAAGAGGACACAAACAAATGGAAGAGCATTCCATGCTCATGGATAGGAAGAATCAATATCATGAAAATGGCCATACTGCCCAAGATAATTTACAGATTCAATGCCATCCCCATCAAGCTACCAATGACTTTCTTCACAGAATTGGAAAAAACTACTTTAAAGTTCATATGGAACCAAAAAAGAGACCGCATTGCCAAGACAATCCTAAGCCAAAAGAACAAAGCTGGAGGCAACACGCTACTGGACTTCAAACTGTGCTACAAGGCTACAGTAACCAAAACAGCACGTTACTGGTACCAAAACAGAGATATAGTCTAATGGAACAGAACAGAACCTTCAGAAATAATACCACACATCTGCAACCATCTGATCTTTGACAAACCTGACAAAAACAAGAAATAGGGAAAGGATTCCCTATTTAATAAATGGTGCTGGGAAAACTGGCTAGCCATATGTAGAAAGCTGAAACTGGATCCCTTCCTTACACCTTATACAAAAATTAATTCAAGATGGATTAAGGACTTAAATATTAGACCTAAAACCATAAAAACCCTAGAAGAAAACCTAGGCAATACCATTCAGAACCTAGGCATGGGCAACAACTTCATGACTATAACACCAAAAGCAATGGAAACAAAAGCCAAAATTGACAAATGGAATCTAATTAAACTAAAGAGCTTCTGCACAGCAAAAGAAACTACCATCAGAGTGAACAGGCAACCTACAGAATGGGAGAAAATTTTTACAATCTACCTGTCTGACAAAGGGCTAATATCCAGAATCAATAAAGAACTTAAACAAATTTACAAGAAAAAATCAAACAACCCCATCAAAAAAGTGGGCAAAGGATATGAACAGACACTTCTCAAAAGAAGACATTTATGCAGCCAACAGACACGTGAAAAAATGCTCATCATCACTGGCCGTCAAAGAAATGCAAATCAAAACCACAATGAGATACCATCTAACACCAGTTAGGATAGCAATCATTAAAAAGTCAGGAAACAACAGGTGCTGGAGAGGATGTGGAGAAATAGGAACACTTTTACACTGTTGGTGGGACTGTAAACTCGTTCAATCATTGTGGAAGACAGTGTGGCGATTCCTCAAGGATCTGAACTAGAAATACCATCTGACCCAGCCATCCCATTACTGGGTATATACCCAAAGGATTATAAATCATGCTGCTATAAAGACACATGAACACGTATGTTTATTGAGGCACTATTCACAATAGCAAAGACTTGGAACCAACCCAAATGTCTATCAATGATAGACTGGATTAAGAAAATGTGGCACATATACACCATGGAATACTATGCAGCCCTAAAAAAGAATGAGCTCATGTCCTTTGTAGGGACATGGATGAAGCTGGAAACTATCATTCTGAGCAAACTATCGCAAGGACAGAAAACCAAACACTGCGTGTTCTCACTCATAGGTGGGAATTGAACAATGAGAACACTTGGACACAGGGCGGGAAACATCACACACCGGGGCCTGTCGTGGGGAGGGAGGAGCGGGGAGGGATAGCATTAGGAGATATACCTAATGTAAATGACGAGCTAATGGGTGTATCACACCAACATGGCAATGTATACGTATGTAACAAACCTGCACATTGTGCACATGTACCCTAGAACCAAAGTATGATAATAACAATAATAAAGAAATGTTGAAATAATGGACACAAACTATTTAACCCAAGAAGCAAGAAAAAGAACAAATAAAAGAAGCAGGAAGTAAATATCAAAGATAAGTGCAATTAGGGAACTAGAAAATAATAGAGATAATTAATTATTCAATCAAGCTACTGAATTGAAAGACTTCTGGTGAGACTATAGACAGAGGGAAAGAGAAAGGATGAAGTAAACAGAGCAAGAAGAAGAAGGGAGAAATAATTACACACACAAGTATTTAATATAAGATGAGTTAAATAAATTTGAAAACCAAGATGAAATTAAAAATTTCTGAAAAATTACAAAAATACCAAAACGGACACAAGAAGAAATAGAATGCTAGTAGACCAATAAATACAAATGGATTTTAAATGCAATTAAAGACTTCATCTGCTGGCAACATGTGGCTTAAACATAGAGTCCTCCCCATCCTTTCACAAAAACAAAAAAGAAAAACCATACACAATGCCTTAAATAAAACTAGCCAATAAAATATTCCCAGGAACCTCAGAACATGGACTGCAAACAACAGCAGCAAGATTCTCACAGCTGTATGGATGCAACCAGAGGGCATACAATTAGACTCCTGGACGCTAAGAGCGAAGAAATCTGGAAATCACCTGCAAGCACTCACCCCCTCAAAGGAAGGGATCCCTCAGACCAGAGGACCCAACTGTCGAATATGACAACAACAGTCAAAACGGAAGGGGGTTTTTCAAGTTCTAATTTGTAGGTAAGTTACCCAAGATTATGATAGAAGGTTTGAAGGGATGGGACCAGTCAGAAATCTCAGGGAAAGCATAGAGCCCTGTACTAAGGAGAAACTGCTAGGAATAGAACACAAATTGGTCAGGACGGAAATGCTTGGAGTAAAAGGAGGAAAAGGATCAGATATTACCAGGGAAGACAGATCTCAGTTTGATATTAGGAAACCCATCAATATAATTCATCACAGGGCTAATAAGAAAAATCATATCTCCATAGATACTGAAAAGAAAAATCAAAACAGTCATATAAAATTGAGGAATATTTCCCAAGCATGAGAGAATACACACAATATAGCTCCAACCTGGCATCTTATTTAATGGGAAATCACTAGCAAATATTCTTAGTCAGGTTTATTAATCTATATATTAAATAGGTTAAAAAAATACTATTTTGTTTTCACTAAGCTCTTAGCTTTTCCTTCAATTATGAATAAACCACAGCGGTAGTAGAATTACCTATGGCTTTGCCACTAATAAAAGCCATAGACATTTTCATAACACATTATAGTTGTTTCAGGTACTTCCGAATATTATTTAGGCCTCTCATTGCTTTGAAGTTTCTAGTATTTATTAGACCTGCCACAATATCTTGTTATTTAATGCAATAATAATACTTCAATAACTATTTCAGTACTTGATTTATTTCTTTTATAATCCTATATGTTTTATTTAAAATCTCAATTTATAAAAGGGGTCCATGAACTTCACCAGATTCTCAGAAGGGTCCAGGGCACATACATAAAAAAAGGTTAAAACTCCTGCATTCATTACTTTCTCAATAAAATCAGGATAAACAAGGATGTCCGCTATCTCTACTGGTGAAAAGGATTCTCAGGCCAGAAGCCTAGCAAGTCCATAGTAATAATTGAGCACATTTTTACCCTGCCACACCTGATTATCCTCCACTTTACACACACAAACACATACATACACACAGACACACAGACACACACACACACACACACACACTGAATTGTGGTTTCTTCCCAGGTGAGAGGCAAGGGAAAGAAAATGAAGAACTGGAAAGAAAAAAATTAATCTATAGCACACTGCAATCCTTCTGTCCCAACATTTTGCAAACCTCTAAGCCTCTCAACTAAAAGTACAGCTTCAACATTGCTGAGTTCCTACACTAATCCAGGCCAGGCCTAGCAAGAGGCAGCAGGTTGGCTCTAGGAGCAGGTGGGCCTTGGAGGAAGGGTCCTGCCATGGTCCAGTGCTCAGTGTGTCTTGAGGCCTAGCTGTGGGCCCACCAAAAAGACACCCACACTCACCTCTCATTTTGTGGTTCCTCCCACCTATTCGTGATCCTTGACTTCCTGAACACACTCTGGTTCCACTGCAGATATCACAGCCCTGCCAGAACCCCGACTCATTTATCCAGAGTCCTGATTCCTTATCTTCCTTTTAACAAACTCTTTCCCTCAAGGAATGGAAGAGAAGGGGCTGAGTTACCTGCCCCGTGCTTGCAGCAGCTCACTGGAACTGAAGGGGGCCATGATGTTGTGTTCAACTTGACAACAAAGACCACTCTTGCTTAATCAAGTGTTACAAACCCACACTATTCAGGAGATCAAGCAGCTATACACACATATTAGAGAGTTATTAGGACAGAAGCTGAGCTGGAACAAGCATCTTCAAAGAATATATAAAAGACCTTCAAAGAATATATAAAAATATATACACACCATAAAGTAAGCCAAACAAAGCAAGTCTACACATGTATTTGGCCCCAAGGGCCACCAGTTTGCAACCTCCAACAGTTCCTCTGCAAATTACTCAGTCTTGTGGGGAGAAGATGTACCCTAAATTAAGCCTATATACATGACATTTCTTTGTACTCCACAATCTGGACTATTTGTTCCACCTAACTCCTGGGGAAACATGTAGGCTGCCCACTGCCATCTGAGATTTTCTGTTTCTTATCCTCACCAGTTCAGTTACTGACCAGCCAGCATGCCTAGTGTCTGAGTAATGACCCAGGTCAACATACCCTCCTGTGAATCCTCAGAGCCTCTCTTCCTAAATGCATGCACAAAATTACTGCTATAATGAAATGGAATATTTGGTCAAAGAAAGTGGCATGGAGAATCTAAATATAGTTACTAGTCAGGTGCAATTTTGAACAGAGAATATATGAACTGAAATTTTTCTAATCCTTGGAGTAAAATATATGATTGTGGGCTTCATTCATGAACTAATTCTTTTACATAATACATGCTTATTTTAAAATATCCTTGTCATTTGACAGACTACAGAAAGGTAGGTCGACTAGAAAATTAGCATTAGCTCTGCCTACAAATTGCAGGTTTTAATAGCTCTAGTCACAGTCACAGAAATAACCAAAGAGAATCAAATTAAGGAACTGGAGCAATCCAAAAGGCTCAAAGGAAAGGAAGAAATGGTAATTTCTAACATTTATGCAGCGGTCTGCAGTTTATAAAGGGCTTTCATGTTTATTATCCACCGCAATCTCCATAAGCCATGTATAGGGGTGTTATTATCCCTGCTCCATAGATGAAGAAACTAAAGTCCAGAGTGCCAGAGACAGGATTTGAAGCCAAATGTGCTGGCTCCAACTCCACATTCCTCTACTACATAAATAAGCAAACTTTGTCTGTAAAAGATCATATTTTACAGATAGTAAATATTTTAGGTTTTACCGTGCATAGGTTCTTGGTTAGAACTATTCAACTGTGCCATTGTAGGACAAAAGCAGCCACAGACAAGATGTAAAGAAAAAGGCATAGCTGTGTTTCAATAAAACTTTATTTACAAAAACAGACAGAGGGACAGATTTGGCCCACACACTATAGCTTGTTGGCCCCTGCTCCGTCACCTTCTACTGCCACTCTGCCACCGTTGCCTTATGAACTACCTCACAATTGAACTGGCATAGAAGAACGAAGGATGCTGAAAGAACAGAAGGTAAAGAGGTTAAGGGAAGTGCCATGATAAGAGAAGAGAGTCCCGAGAAAGGACATTATTGAAAAAGGGAATTTGGTCAAAGAGCCCTGGGTCTTTGGATGATAGGGAAGAGGTAAGACAAACTCCTCCCTATCTTCCTCATGAATTAAAGGGCACTATCAGCCACAAAAATTCTTGTGTTTCCTAAAAAACAAATGAGAAGAAATTTCAAGAGTATGAATCTGATAAGCAGTTGAGTAACAGGAATTTCATGATAAAATAAAACTAGAAACAAAATCCTAGACTACTTGGCCCATATCATTCCCCATTCACATCCATAGAAGACCTGTAGGCTCAGCCATGTCCTAGGTTGCAGGACCCAGCCTGCTCTAAGATTAAAGGAGCCCTAGGTGTGCTCTCCAATTACTGAGCACCATGCCCCCTTGCTCCAGATCTGCCTAGGGGCCCCCGTTCAGGTAGCTGAGCTTCTGCCTTGTCCCTTGGTCAACATGCTCATCTGGTGCACCACATGGAAGCTGGATCCCTCTCTTGGTTCTGTAGATGCCTCCTACTCCATTCTCTGTATAACTTTCATTGGCCACGGTGTTACCAGTCTCCCCACCTTGGTGATTGTGTTGAATGAAGGTCAGGCTGTGCCCTCTTCCAGGCTCACATGTCCGAATGCAGTAAACTCTTCCATACCTGGACATGTCATACACATTCACAATCCCTCCTCCTTGTGGTCATGCCTTCCTCCTTCCCATAGGAAGACAAGCCACATATAGAATAAGCTCCATCTTTCATGTAATATGGGCTACCTGCTTCTACTCAAGGACCCAAGAACCATTTATTACAGACATCATTAACCTTATATAAGCAGATCTCCCTTTGGCAAACCTAGATTCCTTAATGGTCAGTGGCAGGCCCAAAAATAAAGGGTGCCCCCATCATCTCCCATAAGAGAGAAACCTGAGGGTCAAACCACAAGGAAGTGGGGGCTGGGATAATAAGGAGGAGCCACCACACCCAAGAGACAAAGAAGCAGTCCTAAGAAGGTGCAAACCCTCAATCACATATAGATTGGGGGACTGGGAGGTCTTGGGTGTGAGAGTCTGTGGGTGACAAAAAGATTGCTTTCAGTCTCCATGAAAAGTTCAGCCAGAGGCTTTAAGCCCTAAGCTCAGGGTGTGGGATGAGGAGGAGGCAGCCCTCAGCTACCTGCAATCCAGCTCTCCTCTTACTGCCATGATGGAGAGAGCAGCAGTCTTCCTGGCTTGCCATTAGGAACCTGGAGAACATTCAGGCTGGTGTGGGAAACAGTGCACAGGCACTCAGTCAATTCTGCCTATCCTGATGAGTGGGACCAAGTACAGATCTCAGATTCAGTGACAGCCATAGAACAGATCATTACAATGGAGTGTGATCAAGGAGGGCAGAAAGGAGAGGCCTAACCCAGGTAGGGTCAGGGACTTTCCCTGGGGATGGTGGCCAGGTTGTGAGCCAGTGGAGAGCAGGACTCCTGGATGACTTGCTTCTTTATGCCAGAGTCATAGACTGGCAGTACCTGACCCAGAGACCTTTGTTTTTTTCCCTGCTAACATTTTGAAGTCTGGAAATTCCACACAAAAAGCTGAACTTTTGATTTCTCTCTAAATAAAAAGTGCTACAACTCTAAGCCACATTTTTTTATATGTTACCAATCAGATAGATCCAAATGGCTAATGGACTCTTTCAAAAGGGTGTGTATTCCCCAGTGTGCCCCAGTCCCCATTCTTCCCTACAGTCTTTGCAACCCTGAAGCTAAGGGTCACATAAAATTTAGGATCTTATGCCCTGCCCACCCATTAATTTTACTGGCTGTCCCCACAAAGTGTATTTATTTCTGACTTCTGCATTAACCCTTTCATTTCTTGTCTCCTCCTTCCCCCTTCCATCAAGGTACCTGATCTATTATATACACTCAGTGAGTGAATTTAATTGAAAATGACCACATGCCCTATTCTGCTATGGAAGCAGAGCAGCAGAAACATGGAGGAAAAAGCACAGGCCTAAAAACCAGGAGAACTTCCTTCTTCTAATTTACTTTGTGCCAATACATGTCTAAAACTAAATCTCCCTTTTGTCTAAAAGCAGTGGTTGGATTTGATGAACTATGAGGTCCCTTCCAGTTAGAAAATGTGCCCTTTTCACATTCCCCAATCAGCAGTATTGAAAGATTTGCCAACAATCACTATACTAAGTTCAAATTCCAAGTTCTGTAACCTCATGGCCCAGTCACAGTCCGCTTTCTATACCTGCTTCCCATTGGTGCCACTTAGTCATCCATTTTTCTCTCCGGTTAAATTAGCCTCCTTTGCTTTCTGCAGAAACCTCGTGTTGTCCCTCATGCAGCATCCCTGTTCTGCATACAACAGAAATCACTCTTAGTTACCTGCACAACAGGTATTTCTCCCTTTCCTGGACTTCAAACCAAGAATCCGAATTTTGTTTGCAGTGGCAGTGTCCCAGCCCTGTGAATGGTGATTTGGTCCAATCCCATCATTTCACTCCTATCCTATTTTGCCTAACACATGACTTCCCAGCATGCTTATAGGTTGGACTTGCCATGTCTCCCAGCTCTAGACAATGATACTTAAAGGGAATCTGCTAAAAGTACCTGGGGAAGCTTTGGTTTTTCTGATTAACTGGGCAGATGCAGCTGACACTATTCCTTTGTGTGTCTTCCCACCTTGAACATAGCCATGATGCCTGGAGCTATAGGAGCCATCTGGTACCCATAAGCAGACAAGCCACCATCCTAAAGACAGCAGGGTAACCAGACAGCAAGAACAGAAAGGGAGATCAAGTCCTAGTAGATCACTGAGTCGCTCGCTGCACTATCCTTCAACAGCCTCTCTTTGAACTCCTTATGATATGGAAGAATTAAAAATCTTTATTGCCTAAGGTACTATTAGCGAGTTTGCTGGGTTTTTCCCCTAAGAGAACTCCACCTTCCTCCTAACTTTTCTCTGGCTTTCCAAGTCTTTCTTGTTATGTAAAAGAGAATTCATATATTACACCCAGAGTAACATCTGGCCCATAGTAGACTCTCTATAAGCCATTTCTATTGGTGCTTCTGCAGCTTAATATCCTTAAGATTCAAATCAAAGCTCTCTTCCACCTCCACAATTCCAGCCATATAATCCAGACCAATGACTTAGTAATGGACCATATAAAGTTGCCTAAAATGCATATTGAAATATCACTTTTTTTCTGGATGTCTTCTCTCCCTCACTGTAGTACAAAATCTTGAGAAGGGGAAATATAGTTATTTCCCTACAATATTATATTTCATCAAATCTAAGATGCCATTAAATTTTAAGTGCACCATTATTTTTTGAACTACGAAGGAAAAAAATTGTCAACTAAATGATGACATGTTGAAGAATAAAAGATCATCAATTTCAGGTTAAATTGTTAAAATATGGGAGGTGGGAAACATGCCTTTTAGAATTGAGAGACTGTATATAGAAACAGACAGTGGCCAGATCATTTACTAAAGCAACTCTGATCTACAACTTGCAGCTACCAGACTGGGAAGCCAGACTTCAACCTCTGTAACAAGCAGCTCCAAATCATCAGGACTCATCAACAGTTGGCAGCTTCCCGATTTTTGCCCCCCATTTGCAACTTAGGGCCAATCAGGGAAGGCCAAATGTGCTCCCCTAACCCATAACATAAGATGCCCCATTCTGGTTAGCCTGCTTATAACTTCCCCACTTCCAACAGCCTCCAATCAGGGCACACCTGCAGTCTTTCTTTTGTCCTCTATAAAGTTTTCCACTTTGAGTCCCTGCCAAATGCAAGTGATACTGGTTGACTCCTTTGCTTGCTCAAAACAAATAGCCTTCACTTGTTCTCATTTGGGTCATCTTTGTTTATTTTTGCAGAACCGATGATTTCACATGGTAGTCTTTCACACGGTAATATTCAGCAGTTACCTTCTGGGTAGTAGAAATCGTATAGGATATCAGGTTGGGGGATATTTAATGGGAGGGGCTTTGTAAGGAAATCACTGATTGCAATAGCCTAGCAGCAAGACTCCTTGGACATGCACTGAGGGGATAGCGTGGAGAGATAAAGGAAGGATGGATTTGGGCACAGTCTAAAGAAAGAAATGGCAAATGTGAGGTGGAATCAATGCTGATGGAAAAGTCAATCAGGCTGAGGATGGAAAAGAACTCCCAGGGAGCCCAAGGTGTCAATCCTGTTTAGGTCAGGGATTCTGAGGAGACCAAACTATAACCATGAGAAGTCAGAACAAGAAGCAGGTTCTGGAGAGAAAGCCTGAGGCACAGATACTAAAAGAACGTCCTCCTCACCATGATGGGAGAGCTCAAGGTGAACAGAAGGACATAGTCAGTGACACTCTGTGTCAATGTGTCACCTTTAAAGGGACAAAGGAGAGATACAGAGGGCCACTGACTGATACAGATGAATGCAACCCTCCCTGGAAGGCTTCATCCACTTCTGGGCTGCATTTTGTTAACTATATCCCACAGGTATCACTAATGAGATATAACTGAATTAAGTTTAATTCAGAGGAGTTCGGAATATAGCACCCCAAATATACCATTCTAGAGTATTGACTATTTTGATTTAAAAGTACTTAGAAAACAGCAAGTACAAAAAGAACACTCTAACCCTCCTTCTTCTTTAAAGCAAAAGATGAAATACCGATGTGAAAGATGTCCTCCCTATACCAGAAGGAAATTGTAAGGAGAGTTGAGGCTGAGGGATGTCTGTACAAACAAACCTTGTTGTCTTAGTCCTTTTGTGATGCTATAGAGGAGCACCTGAGGCTGGGTAATTTATAAAGAAAAGAGATTTATTTGGCTCACAGTTCTGCAAGCTGCATAAGAAGCATGGCATCAGTATCTGCTTCTGGTGAGGGCCTCAGGCTGCTTCCTCTCATGGAGGAAGGGTAAGGGGAACTGGTGTGTGCAGATCACATGGCGAGAGAGAAAGCAAGAGAGAGAGGAGGAGATGCCAGGCTCTTTTCAACAACCAGCTGTCATGGGAACTAACAGAGTAAGAACTTACTTATTAGCATGAAGACAGCACCAAGAAATTCATAAGGGATCTGCCACTATGACCCAAACACCTCCCATTAGGCTCTACTCCCAACATCAGAAATCAAATTTCAATGTGAAATGTACAGGGGTCAAACAAACCAAATTATAGCACTTGCAAAACTAACCCTTATCTTCCCGGTCACTTGTCCACTCAGTTAACTACCCTAGGTAGCCCCTTTGCCTCCCCACATTTTCACAACTTACTGATTTTTGTCTAATTCAGTATATAAGTGTTCAATTCTAAGTGCATCTTTGGGTCTTCATTTCCCTATGAAGCCTCCCTTGCTACATAAAACTTGCATTAAATAAATTTTTGTGTTTTTCTCTTGCTCGTTTGTCTTATGTCAATTTAATTCTCAGACCCAGCCAAAAAAATATAAGAGGGTATAGGTAAAATGTTGCTTCCCCTACAATACCAATCATATAATGACCTCATCCTATAGGCTGGGACCATGGAATAAAAAGTAGTCATTTGCCAGGCCTCTTTTCTTCCCAAACATCCCATCATCCCTCCCTTTGGCATTATTGATGTGTTGGAAATAATTGGGTGTGCCCCTGGGTGAGAAGCTCTTGACAAGTATGCAAAAGACTGGAGAATTTATTCATTCAGTCTTTCCCATTGAATTCACCCCTCAAAAATCCTCAGGGGGCCAAGCATAATTAAACAACATTAATTAAAACACTAAAGAACAGAAAAGGGCAACTGCAGGAGGGACAATGGAGCAGCATCAGAGAGACGGAAAATAACAAAAATAGCAGCAATCACTATGCATTAAAGCCCAGGAAGCTGACAGCTCAGCTGGAGTGTCTTTAGAGGAAAACTTCACGGACACCACCCTGAAGGGAAATGAGGAAACATGGCGGCAGGAAGGAAGAGTCCCAGTGGGTGCACAAAGGGTCTCCTTTCAGTCTCCACAGACATCTTAGAGGTTCATGGCCTTTGTAGACCATAATTGAACATTTTCGTATGATTGCCTTCAGAAATTTCCATTAATACGGAACAATACCACTGCTCTTGTGATTAATGTGCTGCTGCATGGTCTCAGTGTTTTGGTTTTTAATTAAAAAGAAAGAATTCTAGCGTCTTGCTAAATTACAGAAGGATTCTTTTACACTTATTTCTCTAGCTCAACTTCCACTAGATTTAAAAATTAAGCACTTAAAGCCACCATTAGTGGTAATGTGGTTCCAGTTTAAGTGGCTGAGATACACTGGGGATGGATGACCCCCAAGATGGGAGTGTGGGGCCTTGTCAGATCACCAGAGTGATGACCAAGGTAACCTGACTCTGAGTTACTCTCCCCAGAGGTAACAAGTTGTTGTCAACTTGTTATAGTATATATCCTTCCAAAGATAATCTATGCACAGATATGCAAATATATGCACAAATATATTATTTTATATAAATAGGAATATATTATACACACCATCTGTACAACTTGGTTGCTTTTTTTCACTTAAAAATGTGTCTTGGAGACCTTTCCAGACCAATCACATTTTATCTCATAGATTCACTATAGTTTGTTTAGCCGATCCTCTAGTTAAGTTCCCACTCATTGTTATAATCAGTGCTGAAGTGAGCAACCTTGTATACCCTTGTACATGGGCCAGTTTCATATGTGCAAATATATTTATAGGTTAAATTCTCATAAATAGAATTGCCAGGTCAAAGAGCATGGAAAATGGAGATAAAAATAGCATCTATTTTCTTGAGTTGTTTTGGAGATTACATGAATGTTTGCATCTAAAATCACACCAAAAACCTCAATAAAATAGCTGCTGCTTTTAAAGGCACTGTGTCGGGCCTTGGAGGGAGAGGAACTGGGGGAGGGCAGAAATTCATAAACGTAGGTCAACCCACAGTCCCTCCTTCAAACACTTAAAGTCCAGTAAGGGTAATTCTTGATCACAGGGCAAATTAGCAAATGCTATCTTGAGTATATACACAAAGTTCTAACAAACACAAGGAATAAATCAATAAATCTCAAGTGGAAAAGTTTTCACAAAAATATGGAGCTTATGAGTTTGGTTTGAGCATGGAAATGATCTAAATAAGCAGTGAGAGGGCAAAGGCAACACATTAAATGAAGGAAATCAAGTGAGCAAAGACCAGAGGCAGCCAGGACTGGCCATCTAAAGCACGTGGGGTCCTTGGAAATCAAGTTAGTCAGGAAAACCAATATCCATCTAGATAAACCTCAAGCATGTGCTTCATTGATAAGCATTTTGACATTTTGCTAAAAACAGATAAGGACTGATAAGATGAGACTTAAGCATGGTAAATTTTGGTGCAGAACCTTGGTTGATTTCTCATCTTGGAAGGATGCTTTGAAGACTTAGGGACTCCAGGAGCTGAGAAGTTCTTAAAGTTTCAACATGGAACACACACTCCCCCACGCCATGTTCCCTAAAAAATTACAGCAGAGCTGAATCACCACAATCATTGGTTCCAGAATCAAAAGGAATAGTGATTACCAGCTGGCCTTTTAGAAGTCATCAATATTTCATCTAAATGTTGCAACCACCACATCTGTTTTTACTGATAACTGTTTCTTCCTGGGGAATAAAGACTGACAACTCACATTTCACAATTTGGCTTAAAAAACCTTATGGGTACCTACTGGCTTAGCTGGATCTCAATGGTGTCACTAGGAAAGTTTGCCAAGGAAACCCACACACCGTAAGTTTCTTTGAAATGTTCAGAAAGATTGCCATACCTGCCCTGATGTTCTGTGGATGTTTCCTAAAGCATCTCTCCTCATTGGGGCTGTGGGGTGGCACCTGGTACAAGACCACATTGTCCAGCTAGGCCATGCTCCCAGGCCTGGCATTGCATCTGCAAGTTAGAAATCATAAGTCACCAAACAGTGAAACTTCATGAACAAGAATATGTGCAGACTTTATAAACCAGAAACTCATTCTCAATATGGTAATTTGGTTCATTTTATAAAATTCTTAGGTCAGTCCCAATGTCCTGCTATTCAAGCTATAAATCTGAGAGCCATCTTTTGATTCCTTCCTCTCCAATCTCCTCCCAGTTCCTGCCGTATCAAATCAATTATCAAACCCAATCATTTCTACTTTACAATCTTGCATCTGTACGCCACCTATGTCTTTCTCTCTGGTCCTCATTCTCTTTTTCTTCCATCATCACAACAGCCTCTGAACAAGTTTGCCTTGCATCTGGTCTCACCCTGGCCTTATCCCTCCTCCATGTGGTCACCAGAGTCATCTTTCAAAAACACAGATCAGAAACACAGCTCTTATATCTGTGTTTGGATCTTACAACTGTGTGCTCTTACTTCTTTCTTTGGAGTGTGCTCCTGGCCTCCGGAATCAAACCTAAAGTCTTTGGTTTGGCATTCAGGACCTCTCCTAGCTTGGCCCCTCTATCTTTCCAGCTTCCTCTCCTTCTGCTTTCTCCCATTCCCCACATTGTCCAGCCACATGGAGATGACGTGGCATTCCTGGGATAGAGCATTAGCTTGTATAACTCATTCCTTCATCCACACAGTTACTTCTGGGATTCTCTTCCTTTCCCTCTCCTCTTCCCACTTTTCAATACCCAGCTCCTGCTGAAACTTCCCAAGCAACCACCAAGCAGAGACAGTCACTTTCCTTTCCTTTCCATTCACACACACACCTGTGTCTTTCAGATGATCTCTCTCCAAGGAGACTATGTTTGAGAGAAAGCCAAACCTGGTCCATCTCTGGGAGCAAAATTCTAAAAGGCAGATTTAAAATGTCTTTGGAAATACATGAGGTATGAATTCACAGAGTTCTAGGATACTTTTTCCTACTTCTTAAAGTTATAATACTATGCACCGAATAGCCAAACTACCTCAGTTTGCTTTGCTGTGAAAAATCAGTCTGAATGAACAAAAAGTAATTTCTGATTCTCCTACATCCTGTGAAATTAAGGCATAACTCAAGATTTCTCTGAAGACTTACATCAGCTTGTGTTAAATACAAACCTTGCTTTTTTATATTTTAATTTTGCTATGTTCTATCATTAAAACCTTATTTGAGAGGTTTTTTAAAAAGAACAATGGGAGTATATTTTATATGACAGACATACACTAGCTATAACATTCAAGTGATACCTAAGAGTAGAAAAAGGAAAACAAACAACAAATATCTCCTCCAGATCCAACCCCCTCCCTATAAATCATCATTCCTCTTGGGGGACTATCACTGCAGACATTGCTTTTTGCATTTATACAGCAACTGGGACTATGTTTCTCAAGTTATTTAAATAAAAGATTTTTAATATTAATTGTATTTAACAGAAGAAAGAAGAATTGCCAAGAAACTGAAGAAATTGCTAAACTTCAGATAAATGTTTCTTCATCACAGAGATATTCATTTCTAAAAGTTCTGTCAAAACCATGAAAACTTTAATTAAAAATGAAAGAGGTGGAAGTCATATTTTTTTAAATTCATATTTGAATTTTGGACAAACGCTGGAATTCATTCATTCACTATCTACCACATGCATGACTCTGCAAAGGCACTGGCAATTTAATAGTGCAATCAATAAATATGAAAATTTCAGATGGGTATGTGTGCTAGGAAGAGAAATAAAGCAGAGTAAAGTGTTAGAAGGGCCAATTAAGATCGGGTAGGCATAGAGAGCTTCTCTGGGGATAAGACAAGGAACCTGAATGAGAAGGAGAACTAAGGCATGAATACATGTGAGGAAAGAGCATTCCAGAGAGAACTGCAAACGCAGATGCCCTGTACAAGAAGTATGACGCCAGCATCTGCTTCTGGTGAGGGCCTCAGGAAGTTTCCACTCATGGCAGAAGGTGAAGGGGAACTGGTGTGTGCAGATCACATGATGAGAGTAGAAGCAAGAGAGACAGAGGAGGTGCCAGGCTCTTTTCAACAATCAGTTCTGGAGGAACTAACAGAGTGAGAACTCACTTATTACCATGGGGGCTGCAACAAGCCATTCATGAGGGATCCACCCCCATGACCCAAACACCTCCCACCAGGCCCCACCTCCAAGATTGAGGATCAGGTTTCAACATGAGATTTTAGGAGGACAAATATCTAAACCACATCAGCTGGACCAGCTCAGCGTGTCACAGCAACAGCAAAAAAGTCAATGTGCTGAGACCTGAGTGAGCAAGGGATAGGAGATGAGAGGAGGCTGGAGGCCAGGATATGCAGAGCCCGATAAGCCTGGGTAAGACATTTAAGGTTTATTCTGTTTGTAATGAGAAGCCATTCGAAGGTCTTGAGCAAGGAAATGACATGATGTGGTTTACATTTTGAAAAGATGGCTTGAACTGAGCCATAGAAAATAGCTCTGGTGGACTAGGGCAAGAGTAGAAGCAGGGAGATAAATGGACAGGTTATTGCTATCTTTCCAAAGGTAGAGCCAAGAAGACCTGCTAGTGAGGGGAATATGGGACATACATTCGCTTCCTAGGGCTTCTGTACCCAAGTAAAACAAGCTGAGTGGCTTAAGACAATGGAAATGCATTGTCTCACAGTTCTGGAGGTTAGACGTCTGAAATCAAGGTGTCGGCAAGATCATGCTCCCTCTGAAACCTGCAGGGCAATAGTTCCTTGCCTCTTCCTAGCTTCTAGTGGTTTGCTGTCAGTCTTTGTCATTCCTTAGTGGGCAGCTGCTGTAAATTCAATCTTTGCTTTCATTGTCACACAGGGCATTTCCTGTACATCTTTGTCTTCACATAGCCATCTTCTTACAAGGACACCCATCATATTGGGCCAGGGGCCCACGCTATTCCAGTATGGCCTCATCTTGACTAATTACACCATTTCCAAATAAGGTCACATTGTGAGGTACTGGTTTCTAGGATTTCAATGTATCTTGTTTTTGTTTTGTTTTGGTGTTTGTTGTGGGGGGTTGGGGGCAATATTCAATCCATAACAGGGTGTGAAAGAAAGAGGAAAGTTGAGAAAGATGCCTTGGCTTTGGGCCTAAGCAATGGCATGAATGGTAGTGCCCTATATGGGAATGGGGAAGAATGAATGGGAGAGGTGTGATCAGATTTGTGGGAAGAAGTAAATAAAGAATTGCTTTGAACATGCTATGTTTGAGATACCTATGAGACAGTTGAGCTAGGAGAATAGAGAAGCCAGTTGTATTTCCAAATTTGGAGGCAGAATCAGGAAATGGGCTGGGTAAATTTGGAAATCATTAGTGTATTAGGGCTTTTGATGCCATGAAGCTAGATGAGATTGCCTAGGAAGCAAATGCAGGCAGAAGAAAATGATCTAAGAGTTGCACCTTGGGACATCCCAACATTTAGAGGTAGTGAATAAAAGGATTGAACTGAGAATAAGAAGACAGTGACAGAACTGGCAGTGGGGTAGGAGGAAAGGTAGAAGAGTACAGAGTCTCAGAAACCAAAAAATAAAGTATTTCAAGAAAGACAGAGTAAGTTAACACTTTAAATAAGCTGAAGGATCTACCAAGATGAGCATTTGGAATTGACCACTAGACTTAACAGGGAAGTCATTGGTGACCTTGACAAAAGTTTCAGTTGAGTGGTGGTAATTAGATCTGCTTCAAGAATGTGGGACATGAAGAAGGTAAGTATAGAAAACACTTTAAAGATGGTTTTGGCTTTAGAGAAGATAAATAAGGCTATAATTGGAGGGATATGTGGATTCCAGGGATAGTTATTTTTTATATAGGAGATATTGGGGTATGTTTAATTGGTGACAGGAATGATTCAGCTAAAAGGAAAATTGTTCTTGAAGGAGAGAAATGATCATTAACAAAGCAAAGTATGAGTAGGACAAAGGGATTGGAATCCAAGGCACAAGAACAAAACTTGGCCTTGGGCAGAAGCAGGGAGAGTTTATCCTTTATGAGAGAAGGGAAGACAAAGGATGTAAGTACTGTAGATATAGGTAGGTATGCAGCCCTAGTTATGGAAAATAAGGAGGTTATATTCTGATTACTTCTGTTTTCTTATTTTAAAAAAAAAAAAAAAGCTAGATCGTTAGCTTAGACTGAAAAGGGGATGAGGGTGAGGTGGGAGGTTGGGAAGAAGGTTGAAGTGGTTATTCAGGAGAATGGACAAAGGAACTGACCAGAAAAATGGGTAAGACTTGCTGAGTTGCATGGTCCTAAATTAGAGCAAGACCATTGAGTATGGTTATGGTTTTTTCTAGTCACATTTAACTGCATAGTTACAGATGAAAAAGTAAACAGAGTACTGCCTTTAGCCAAATTAGGCAAGTATGACAGAGGGAGAGAGGGGTGAGAGAGTGAAGTAGTTAAGCAAATGAGTGGTTATAATGATAAACCATGGAATTCATAGATAAAAATGAAAGTAAAGAAACTGTAGTAGACTTAATTGATGACTGGGAGGTCCTTATAGGTCAAATAATTGGTAGAATTTAAACTAGAAGCGTGGAAGAAAGATCATAGAATGGGAAACTTGAGTCAAGATTTTGGAGTTGGTGCCATTACTAATAATTGATGGCTGAACTGTGACGGAGGAAAAGAACAGAGAATAAAGGAAATCAAGAAACTGAGAGGTCAGGCTTTTGGATAGGCAGTCTACATGGATGTTGAAGTCACCAAGCATGATGATTATAGAGATAGGCAGTAAACCAATTGCTAACATCCAATGAATAAATGATCAAAAGAGAATGGCCACAAAGATTGGGCATAAGTGCTACAAAAAGGGTAAATAGGTAGTGTAACTGATAACATTTGCTAAGGGAGTTGGAAGGCTTTAGGGAAAAAGAAAAAGCGACAGTCAGGCAGCAGCAATGAAAACTCAAGGACACCTACCCCTTTGCTAGGTCCTATAAGATTGGGGTATCAGGTTAATGGGGGATTTCTTCTCTCCTTCCCAGCACTGTTCTTCTAACTTTCTCCCCTGCTCACTCATCTTCCCAGATGACCTGTTCACAGCTGAGCACAGGAGGAAAGGGAATTTAGGGAAAAATCTTACTTTGCTGATACTTTTGTGACATCTGGAGGCTCTTTTAGGGGTTTCTTGCAGTTTGGGAAACTCCAATGGAAATTTTTACGATGTGGACAATGCCTTTCCTCTGGCCTGGCTATATATGATTCCAACTCCTGAAACCTGGCATCCAGAGACAGGCCTTGTATACATTCCTGTTAGAGCCCCCACTGCCTTCCCAATGGCCCTCCTGGACAAAGTCCCTTGGGCAAAGTCTACATTCCATGCTGGTTTTCCCAATGCCCACATCTGCTGCATGGGAAACATTCCTGAAAGCCTGCCCCTGCCAGTGGTGGAAGTGGCACCTATCCCCAAAGCAATTAGCTTCCTCTTTGTTCTGCTTCCTGGGGTCGAAAGCCTGCTGCAACCTCCTGCCTTTAGATTTCATAGTCCTGAGTCTACTACCAGTCCACTGTGTCCCTTCAACCCTCAGAACACATATCAAGTTCTAAAGGTGAAGACCTTCACACCAAGCCTGAAGTGATCTGAAAGCATCATCCCTCTCAGCAACTCTCCACAGCCCAGGGAAGGAAAAACTGCCACAGCACTGCTGCCTCACTCTCCAGAGATATTTTTTTTCTTTCTCTTTCAATGTTCGCTCTTTCAAATACTCCAGGAAAGTGAGAGACTAAGGGATCAAAATATAATCCCTTAATATTCTTATACTTCTCTTTTTTTATTTTTTATTTTTTATTTTTTTGCAGAGACAAGTGAACATTTATTTTTTGGTCCTTTCTTCCTATGTGTATTTCAAGTCCTTTTCAAAAGAAGGCCCCAGGAATCTCCAGATTCAATTATGTCCCTGGGCTTGTTCGACCACTGCAGGAGTCTTAGGGAGCCTTGTACAAATGCTAGAGTTACTCATTTACCAACATTAAACCCTAGGATAGAAGATACACAAAAGCAGGACTCCTTCCTCCATGGAATGTGCTGATTTCAGACGAGATGGCAGCCAATGTAGAAAATGCTGGAATTTTTCCTTGGAACTGGATTGTGATGAGAGGTGCTTGCCATGAACATAAACTACTATCTTTTCTTTGACGCTTCCTTTCCAGTTTTTGAAGATAAAGTAGGAAATAATTTTCTCTAAAGATACTCAGTAAAAATTCCAAACAAAAAAAGAGAAACACATGCTTCCACTTCACTGATAGAAATTTACTGCAGTTTGGCACCTGGGTCTAGTTAAGCAGGCAGATGAACTGATTGATGCGTTCACCCCGATAGCCAGGTATGCCCACTCCTTGAGGAAGCCCACTCTATTGTTTGTACCATGATGGGTCACTGAGAGATGGAAAAGGCGCAAGAACCATGAGATCTCCTGGAAATGCTTCCCTGGGAAGACAATTTCATGAATGAGATCTTCCAAGCAAATGACACCAAACTTCCCCAGGTGCTCCTCAATCACTGTTTTGTCTGTCAGAGGGAGGGTCTTATTCTTGACCTTGGCTTGTCCGCGTTTCAAAATGAGTTCCAGGACAGACATCAGATTTGGAAATCCCCAGGTCACATAAGGTTCCACTATACGCAGCATTTTTAGGTTCTGGGGAGTGACTTTTACAAAGACACCAGTAAAAATTTTCTTCAGGCAGTCTTGTGATGGTTCTCTGCACCGGTAAGCTCACACCATCAATCCTTTCAATGCGTACAACAAAGCCAAGGAATGTTTATCTGGCAATTCCAAGGCATGAGGTTTCACTTCTAGTCATCTGAGATGCACCTTGTCATGTTTCTGCTGCCAGAAATCATGTAGGAATGATTCCAGTGTCTTAAACCTGAACCCTTTTCCTTTCCTCTGCTCCTTCTTTGCCAAAAGTGGCTGCTTTGTCTGGGTGGCTTTGAGGGTTTGATAAGCCTTCCCCTTTTTCAGGAGATTTTCTGGAACCAAAGAGATTTTTCTTTGTTCTTGCTCCGCCATCTCTCTAGTGTTGCAGCTACTGCTTTTGGAGTCAGGGTCTCACTGTCACCCAGGCTGGAGTGCAGTGGTGCAATCTCAGCTCATTGCAACTTCCGCCTCCTGGGTTCAAGAGATTCTCCTGTCTCAGCTTCCCGAGTAGCTGGGACTACAGGTACGTGCCACCTTGCCCAGCTAATTTTTGTATTTTTAGTAGAGATGGGGGTTCACCATATTGGTCAGGCTGGTCTTGAATTCCTGACCTCAGGTGTTCCACCTGCCTTAGCCTCCCAAAGTGCTGGGACTATAGGCGTGAGCCGCCACGTCCAGCCTCTTATATTCTTAAGAATATTTTTAGCCATTCCCTCCAAGAGTTCTGCAAATGGAGTCCAGCACCAAACTTTGAAACATGGGGAAAGGTGGCACCTAGTGTTTTATCCTTAGCCTTAGGAACCTCTCCAGATACCCAGACAGGAAGAGTTCGGTATTAACATGCTGCTACATTAGTAATTAATATTCTCATCCTTTTTCACTCCTAACAAAATTTAGATTTTGTTAATAATTTTTACTTCCCCATGTTTATAAATCTTGGATTTGGTTCTATAAGTATAACTCCCACAATAAAAGGACTACCAGTGTGTTGGTTTTTTTTTTTTTTTAAACTTTTTCATTCCTCAGGAGGGAGGGGTGTTTAATTTCTTGGTTGGCTGGATTTCATTGTCAGTTAGGTTGTTTTACTCACATATGCTTTACTCACATTATGTCTAAAAAAGACCTTCACTCAGATACTCAAAAGATATCTTAACTACATACACTACTCACATGTCACATTTTCTTCTGCTCAACACCTTATAGATATTGCTCCATTGGCTTCAACTCTAAATGATCCTCTAGTCCTTATATAGTGGACTCTTCTTTTGTGAATTAGAGAAATCAATGACAGCCTTGATTTTACAGCTGAACAGTAGGTATTCATGTTCTTGTTTTCTCCCAAGTAAAGCTCATACGTGCTATAATTCTCATTGGAGTATTTCCCTCATATGGTCTTCATATGCAAGAGATGATTAAATTGGTAGAAAATTATCAGGTCAAACCCTCTTTTCCCTTGAACTTTAGACATTGTGTTCTGGCATTGAATATTGCTATGAAAAAGTATTAGGTCAATGAGATTTTGTTTATTTGTAGGTATCTTGATTTTTCTGCCTAGGTACTTGAAGAGATCTTTCTTCTTTTTAAAAAGGTTTATAAGACATATATGCACTGAAAATCATATGAAAAAAAGTTCAACATCACTGATCATTAGAGAAATGCAAATCGAAACCACAATGAGATTCTACCTTACACCAGTCAGAATGGCTATTACTAAAAAGTCAAAAAATAACAGATGCTGGCGAGGGTAGGAGGAAAAAGGAACGCTCACACACTGCTGGTGGGAGTGTAAATTAGTTCAGCCATTGTGAAGGACAGTGTAGTGATTCTTCAAAGACCTAAAGACAGAAATACCATTCTACCCAGCAATCCCATTGCTGAGTATATACACAAAGGAATATAAATTGTTCTATTATAAAGACACACAGATGTCAATGTTCATTGCAACACTATTCACAATCGCAAAGACACAGAATCAACCTAAATGCCTATCAATGATAGACTGGATAAACAAAATGTGGTACTTATACACCATGGAATACTATGCAGCCATAAAAAGAATGAGATCATGCCCTTTACAGAGACATGGATGGAGCTGGAGGCTATTATCCTTAGCAAACTAACACAGGAGCAGAAAACCAAATGCTGAATGTTCTCACTGACAAGTGGGAGCTAAATGATGAGAACACATGGACACACACAGGGGAACAACACACACTGGGGCCTATTGAAGGGTGGAGGGTGGGAGGAGGGAGAGGATCAGGAAAAATAACTAATGGGTACTAGGGTTAATATCTGGATGATGAAATAATCTGTACAACAAACCTCTGTGACACAAGTTTACCTATGTAACAAACCTGCACATGTACTCCTGAACTTCAAAGTAAAAAAATAAATTAATTATTTAACAACATGTGTTCAGTAAATTCTAATGTTCTGCATCAGCACGCTATATCATTTTGTCAATATTTCCTGAAACATGGTGGGTTCTTTCAACATGCATATTAGATTTTTACTTATTTCAAGGAAAAATTTATTCTATCACAACTTTGGCTATTTTTTTGGTGTCACTTGTTTCTATGTCATTTATTCTATAGTTTCTTGCACATAATTTATTTTGTTGGATGATGTTGGATCATCTTTATTAATCACTTATATCCATTAGTCCTTCTTGAACTGCTTTTCTCTCTTGATTATTCTCAGCACTCAATTGAGCCTTTCTTCTGTGTTAGCAATTCAATTTTCAGCTATGGCCATTCTAATCCTTGAAAATTCTAATTTAGTTATAAATTATGTAATGCATTGGGTGTTTTTGTTTCTCTGCATTCCTCTTTTTCTTCTTATTCTGTTTTTCTTTTTAAATCTGTTGTCAAGCACTTGTTTAATAAAATTCATAGTTTTATTAAGCTCTTTAGAGTAAAATACTGTCAGGTGATCTTTCCTGTAAGTTGTCCTCTTTTGCAGACTGTTTATCTGTCTTTAGTGTGCTAGATTGATCTTACCTTTTCCTGTACTATTTTAATAAAACCATTATTTTTCTTGTTAACAGTTACAGAATTGTTCTCTGTGTGCCAGACTCTGTTCTCTGCAATTTCCGTATGTTAATCCTCTAATTCTTATAACATAACCCTATTAGGCAGATACAAGTATTTGCTCCATTTTAAAGACGATGAAACTGTGTGTTTGAATAATTACTATGATGTTTCTTTTCATTTTGCTCAGGCTTATGTGGGCACTTTCATCCACACCTTTTCCTTGCTATAGTTTAGTACAGATGAGTTCTCTTTGGCACCATGTTCACCTTAATATTATACCTGTTTATCTTCCCTTTCCAACTATAGTCTGGGGACTTGGAGTAATATGACCTATTATTTCTATAACCACAGAATTTGGAAAGAGGGGGAGAAAGACAGAACTCCCCATTCAAATGTTATATAAAATATCCTGGGTTTGTTACCCTTAACTAAAAATGCTTTATTAGATCTCTAAGTTCAACAAAGAGCCTTGAAAAAATCAATATTCCTATATTTTTTCTCTGCATTAGACGCCATCCTAGGATGCTGCAATGACTGAAACTGAAGCTTTTTCTCTTGAGGATTTTCCTTTATGTTTCCTCCAAGTAGCTCACTTATCTCCCTAGTGTATTTCTTCTGAAATTTGGGATTTAAGGGGAAATTCTCAAGATGTGTTAACAAGTCCATCCTCTTTCCCCAATGTAGCTTCGAGGTGGGGTAGAGGCTATGTTAAGACCCACATGGAATCTTTCCAGTAAGGTTGATTTCCTTCTTAGGACCCCATTTTTAAACTTAGGACATGAAATGGTATCCCTTCCTGGTTTCCTTTTTTATTATTTTATTATTTTTTATTTACATGTTCAGGTAACAGGAAGTTTCTATGACCTGGATTCATCCTTCTATCTTCACCGAAAGCTTGACTGGTACTTTATGACATTAAATAAATATATCTTGTAACCAATGTTTGCTTTTCCGCAGAATAGAATATTTCCATTTTATCATAAAAGCCTTGTACATGTATGGTATCAAAGTACTGAGATTCAACTACAAGGCAAGTCTTATGTTTTGTTTCATTTTTTATATGTCTATTCTATGAACTAAGTATCACTTGAAAAAACACAGTCTTCAAAAGCTGTTAACAGTTTTCAGACTAGGGGACTTCCAGAATTTTCCTCCTTTTTGTATGGTTACATTGGTAAAGATACTTTAATCATAGATAGTTTCTGGACATAGTCTTCCTACAATCTAAGAAAAGAAGTTGATCCTTTAAAATCAGACTTAGAAAAATAAATAAAAATTTACAAAAATAAAATTACATACAGGAACTTAAACTTTTACATTTTTGTGTAAAATGAATACACAAAAATTCTCAAAAGAAAAATGTTCCCATTACATATGTTTTAAGTGATTCTCCCCTTGGAAGCCATCTCTGAGGAGATATTTTTAAAATGTTTTAAAATATAGCCTCTACAGTGTTTTTCCCAATTGCTAAGTTGAGACCTGATTCATACTTCTGATTTTGCTCTTTGGGATGGGAGAAGGGCGAATAGAAACGATGATTAATTGCAAACAAACCACTTCCGTGAAGCCACAGCAGGGGGAGGGCAAAATCAGATGCCTTCTGATTCACTTTGAGGAGGAGATTTGCTCGTCTTCCTTCTTTGGTTTGTGTCTTTGGCTTGTGTCTGTCATTTGGCCCCCAACCGGGATGTGTTTTCACATTCATTTTGTGTTTAGAAAAGATATATCCAATCAAAAGGTTTAAGCTGCTCTTGACACTAATAAAGTGGATGAAGATAAAAAAGGAAAACGTAGTGTCTTTGTCTGTTTCATGCTGCAATAACAGCACAGGACTCACTGTATTACCAGGGTTAGGGCTCAGTGTGTGACCAGGACTGGGGTTCAGTATGGACCAAGGTCAGGGCTCAGTGTGTGACCAGGATTGGGGTTCAGTATGGACCAGGGTCAGGGCTCAATGTGTGACAAGGGTTGGGGCTCAGCTTGTGATTACGACCAGAGTTCCATCTGGAGCTGCTGTCATAAGCTAATGTTTTAAGGGCCTTGGCTTCCCCTTACAGCAAGATCACAAGGGCTCAGGGACTGCCTGCTGAGAGCAAGGTAAGGTAATCCTTAAGAGAATGGGCTGCGGAGTAAGGCTGGTTCAAATGCTGACTCACTATTTGCCAGCTCTCACCCTGGGCAATGTCCTGAGCCTCTAAAGGTTGCATTGCTCACCTGTAAATGAAAATAAGAGGATGCACCTGTGTTAGTTCATTTGCGCTTCCATAGCAGGATACCTGAGACTGAGTAACTCATAAAGAACAGAAATTTGTTCTCTCTGAATTCTGGAAGCTAGGAAGTTCAAAATGAAGGTGCTGGCATCTGGTATGGGCTTTCTTACTGCATCCTCACATGGCAGAAAGCAGAAGGGCAAGAGAGCGCTAACTCCCTTCCTCGAGGGCATCTAGTAATCTCATTTATGAGGGAGAAACACTCATGGGCTAATCACCCCCTAAAGGCCTCATCGTTTAATTCTGCCACATTAGTAACACCTGAATGTGAGAGGGAACGTAGTCAAATTAGGTATGTCGACTTATCCATTCCTAAGGCTTCAATGCCAGGGACTTGTTGCATCTTTAAGCTACATCTCTCTCCTGAGCTCCAATGCCTATTCAACTTCTCCATGCAGAGGGGTCTCAAACTCAGCATGTCACAAACCAACCTCAGCTTTGGCCACACTCACACTCATCAAACTGCCCTGGACCTCTCCTTTTCTCAGTGGATGGTGTCACTTAGGCCAACCAGAAACTTAGGAATCAATCTTGACCCTTCCATCCTCTTCCTCCAGTCCAGTCAGGAAGCAGGTTATGTAACGTAATTATACTTTTTTTTTTTTTTTTTGAGATGGAGTTTCACTCTTGTTGCCCAGGCTGGAGTGCAATGGCACCATCTCAGCTCACCACAACCTCCATCTGCTGGGTTCAAGCAATTCTCCAGCCTCAGCCTCCCGAGTAGCTGGGATTACAGGNTTTTTTTTTTTTTTTTTTTTTTTTTTTTTTTTTTTTTTGGTATTTTTAGTAGAGACAGGGTTTCTCCATATTGGTCAGGCTAGTCTCGAACTCCTGATCTCAGGTGATCTGCCTGCCTCGGCCTCTCAAAGTGCTGGGATTACAGGCGTGAGCCACTGAGCCTGGCCATGTAATTCTACTTCTAAAACATCTCCCAGGGGCATCCCTTTCTATCACTGTTGCTACTGCCATGCTTTAGGCCTCTTTATCTCTTGTCTAAGAGATCAGAATATTCCAGTTAGTCCTCTGGTAGATGGTGTTTACCAAGGTAGCTGTGCCAATGTCTTCATCCCCCAGGTCTTATGCAATATGACCTTGCCTCCCCCACATCAAGAGTTGGAGTCTATTTCCCTTCTTCTTGAGTCTGAGCTGGCCCTGTGACCTATTTCAACCCATGAAGGCAGCATGGTTGTAATGTGGAAGTAACTTCCAAGGCTGGCCGTAAGACGCCTGCCTTTGCACTTGGAATGCTCCCTCCTGGAAGCCAGGCCCTGTATAATAAATTCAACTGCCCCCAAACCATCATTCCATGAAGAATCCTAAGTAACTCCCTTCCCACTAGAGAGAGAGAGAGGCCATGTGGAGGAGCACCGGGGTGCCAGGCTGAAGGATGGGGCTTTCTCAGACCTTCCAGTCCAGCCCAACCACCAGCTAAGCCACAGCCAAACCATGCAGAGCAGAACTTCCCAGTCCTACCCTGCCTGGATCCCTGACCCACAGCAAGTGAGGAGCAAATAAAATGTTATTGTATAAAGCCACTACGTTTTGGGGTAATTTATTATACAGCAATTGATAACTAAGACAGTTCCTCTGCCTCTAGTCCTGCTACTCTAGACCCTTGCCATCTTGCCACCAGCACTGTGTTCCTGAACTCTGCTGGGACCATGCCACTCTTTCCTATAGAATTCATGCCAAACTTCTTAACCCTTTACTAAATATCTTCTTAGTCAGCCCCCTTCTCTCCTCCCCAACTTCAGTTTTTGTCATTCCTTTTTTCACACCTGCCTTTCCCAGTTCCCTCAATGCCCCTGACATTCATCACCCCATGAGTTGTACCATGTGATCCTATATCCCTGGAATAGCCTTCCTTCATCCAAACTATACCTGGTATAAACCCAATGCCTCTGAAGTCTTAGAGGACCAATAGCCTTCACCTATGAAACACCTCTGCTAGTGCCACTTGTCTACTGTCCCCTTTCTAGACCTGATCATATGCTGGAATCACTAGGATACACTGTTAACAATACACATTTCTCAACTTCTTCTCAACCTACTGTATCATGGCCTGTGGATGAGGCCTACAAATATGAATTTTTGAGGCACCTCAAGAGTTGCAGACACAGCACAGTAGAAACTGGTGTTAGGGTTGACTCCCTTCCTCAAGGGCATCTAGTAACCTCATTTATGAGGGAGAAACACTCATAATTATTTGCCGAGTTGCCTCTTTTCACCACTAGGCTGCCGTTCCCATAGGGCAGTAACCGCCCACTTATCTCTGTGTCCGTGGGTTTAGCCTCCTCCCCTATTGAGTATAGGAACGAAGGAGTGGCTTTCAGGAGGTCTGAAATGCAAGTCAGAAAGGCCAGGAGATCAATGTCCTTCTTGAAGGAAGAAAGAAACCAAAGAAGTCAGGAACTGGACCTCAGTTCTTGTGCCCATCACCTACAACTCAGCACGGTACTTCCCACACTTGTCCCTTTAGTAAGCCCCCAGAGTACAGAGACTGCATCTCTATCCCAGAGCCTGGTCTAGTGCTGGGAATATAATAACCGCCATAAAAATTGGTGGAATGAAAGTTTCTTGTAAGCCAAGAGGAAACAGACCAGTTCTGATGGAGGCTTCTCCTATGGTTGGTTTCAGGCCATGTCGCTCAGGCTTGGTCTTGGTAACACTGATCTTAGCTGTTCATAGACATTCCCTTCCACACTTCGTCCAGTTCTGAAAGGGCTAGATACCAGTTAAGTGTCTGCCCTGCATAAAAGATCTGTCTACAGCTACCTATGAATTCTTGTTTAATTTTCACTCACAAAATGCTTCTGGACATCTCTGTGTCTGAGGGTGCCGCATCATTATATCAAATCCCATGATTATATCCAGAAAGGTTAATGTTTATTTATGTGGCTGGGTTCCACCCTAAGGAGGCAACCTCTAGCTAAGTGTTCAAGAGAACAGTTGCTGATTTATTAAGACAAATAGAAGCATTAATGACACAAAATCAGTTGAAAGGGAAATCAAGTGATGGAGGTTTTCCTGACCAAGACATACTCTCTTTTGCACTAAATATTCAAAAGGCAGTTAAGTTGGCATCAATTCACTGTAACTATTTATTTCTTGAAGTCAGATTTTGTATATTCTTACCCATCTTTACAGATTTTCTGTTAAAAAAATGTTTTTCTCAGAGATGTGTTTCTGGAGAACAATGAGAATGATAGAGCTTAAAATTATGCAGAATCATTTTCATATTTTAACAAAGAGATCCAGAGTTTAAATTGGAGTCAGCCCTAGAGGGAGCTACGTCAATAAACAAATAGTCCTTGATGTCTTTAAGGGTCCTGAAAATGTTTCATGCACTAGCTGGCAAGCAAACATGACCAGCCCTTTTGCTTTAATTTAAAGCCATTTATCCACTGGCGGGTTTGATATTTGGGCTGAGAGTGAACCGAAAGCCTGCCAGCCAGTGATGCTCATTAATTCAGAGCTTTCCGGCAGAACCTCATTCCTGCTTTTTTGTAGTATGGGCTCCCAAGATTTCCTGCCAAGTGGGACATGGCCTTGTACCCGCACCTGCAGGCTTCTCAAAGAAGCTTGTTTTTCCCAGTGAGGTGTCACACCTCGATCAGCCCAACTGTAGCACAATAGACTTTAAGCATGTAAAGTTTTCACTTTTCTTGAATCAGAGGTTCGGCTCTCAGATTTAGTACTTGAATCGAATAGCTGTGCAAGAAAGAAGCTGATGTGAACATCATGCACTTAGTTTCTACCTCACTGCATTTATTTAAAGAACGTGTTTGAGAACCTGTCATACACCAGGCACAGTTCTAAATGGTGAGGATACAGAAAGTAAGGAAAACAGACCATGTGCCTGCCTTCATAAAGCTTACATCATTTGTGGAGAAAGACAGACCATAAATAAGTATACAAAGAAATAAGATAACTTCAGATGGTGAACTGTGCTATGAAGACGATAAAACAGAGTAATGAGATAAAGAGAAGGAAGTGGCTCTGAAGATGTGATATTTGAGCAGTGACCTGAGTGTTGAAGAGAAGCCAGCTGTGCAGGAATCTAGGGGAAAAGCACTCCATGCAGAGGGAATGGAAAACGCAAAGGTTCTGTGGCTAGAACAAATTGGGAAGATCTGAGTGTTTGTGAAATAGAAACTAATAATAAATTATTATTATCTAAATATATTACGTAAGCATAATAGTTATATTATTTAAATGATATCTATTATATAATATACTGTTATAATGTGTTATTGTAATATAAACATGTATTACATATATGTAATGTGTGAGCAGCATCATGCAGTGGGGAAGGCGGGGGAGTGTTCCCCCTGGAGTGAGTAAAATGATAAGGTTAAGTAACCATACATTGACAAGCTTTTATACAATGTCTTTATCTCTCCACTCAATTCAGAATCTCCAGTACATGTGCATTACTTGGAATGCCAGGTATAAGGCAACAGCTGTTTATTCATTTCATATTTATTCAGTACTTACTTTGTGCCACATGGAAGGCTAGAATAGGGATCAACGAACTTTTTCTGTAAAGACTATGAGAGTGAATATTTTAGGCATTGTAGGCCACATAGGCTGTCTCTCACATACTGTTTTGTTCTTACCATGCTCTAAAAATGTAGAAACCACTCTTAGCATTAGGGCTGTACACAAACAGGCTGCAGGTTAGGTTTCACCTGTGGGCTATAATTTGCCAACTCCTGGACTTAAGATGAACAAGACATGTCCCTACCTTTAAAATGCTCTAAATCTAGTAGGCAAGAAGATAAGAAATTATAATACAAAGTGATAGAGATGACTTCACAGCAGAATGAGAGGAAGGGAACTTCCTGCATTGTTACAAGGAAGGGCACTTAACCCTATATTGGAAAACCAAAACATGCTTCCTACAGGAAGTGCCATCTAAGGTAATGAGTAGGAGATGACCAGGTCAAGAGGGGAAAGTGAATATTCCAGGTTGAAAGCCAGCATTGGCAAAAGCCTGGAAACAAGAAAGATCACAGGACAAATTCTGGGAACTGCAGATCTCTTCACTGTCTTTAAAACCAAGGGCTAGACACTCAAATTTCTATAAAAGCCAGATGGGTACAAATCACAGAGTACATAAAGCAGGCTATGGAAGGAGCCACAGCTCAGCAAGAACACTGCTAATCTTGGTGCCAGTGACGGGGACACAGTAGGAGGTGATGGAGACGGTGCCCTATGGGGCAGCTGGTGCTTAGCTTCTGCCGACTGGGGATGTGGCCCAATGTTAGCAAATCTGATTTTTCAGAAGACAGAAGAAGATGTTGATATCTTTGATAGTTTTGAAGTTTAAGTATCTTTGAAATATTCCATATTGGCACTTGCCCATAGTCCCAAATAGTTGGGAGAATTAAGTGGGAGGATCACTTGAGCCCAGGAGTCTGAGGCTGCAGTGAGCTGTAATCATGCCACTGCACTCCAGTCTGGGTGACAGAATGAGACCCTGCTTCAAAAAATTTATATATACATATATAAAATATATACTTTTTTCCAAAGATTGGTGATGCATTTGTATTCATTTTAACCACTGTGAAGGTAAATATTTTGTAGGTCTTAAAAAACATATCTGCATGCCAACTTTGGCCCCCTGGCCTTTGGTTTGCAGGCTCTGGGCTTCATCGAAAAGGGCCAGAGATGAGACTAAAGAGTCAGTCAGTATCATGTATACCGGCAGGAGAGGGGAGGGGAGGGGAGGGGGAAGAAGAAGAAGGAAGAAGAAAGAAGAAAAAGAGGCAGAGGCGGCGGAAGAGGAAGAAGGAGGAGGAAGACCAGAGGAGGAGGAGAAAAGAAAAAGGGAAAACTGGCCACATCTCAGAGCTCAGGTATAACTTGATGCTATGGTGCATTTTTTTTTTTTTTTTTTTTTTTTTTTTTTTTTTTTTTTGAGACGGAGTCTCGCTCTGTCCCCCAGGCTGGAGTGCAGTGGCGCAATCTCGACTCACTGCAAGCTCCGCCTCCCGGGTTCATGCCATTCTCCTGCCTCAGCCTCCCCAGTAGCTGGGACTATAGGCGCCAACCAACATGCCTAGCTAATTTTTTTTTTTTTTTTTTTTTTGTATTTTGTAGTAGAGACGGGTTTCGCCATGTTAGCCAGGATGGTCTCAATCTCCTGACCTCGTGATCTGCCTGCCTTGGCCTCCCAAAGTGCTGGGATGACAGGCGTGAGCCACCGCGCCCGGTCGCATTGTGTGTTTTTTAAGGGAGAGGTCATGTGGATCAGCTAAGCTGTGAAAGTTGAACTTGTTTTTTTCACGAAATGAGTCTGTTTATTTATTCCTTCATTAGCAAATATTTACTGCACACCAACCATGCACCAGCTCCCTTCTAGGCATTTAGTGTACATCAGTGAACAAAGCAGACAACGATCCTTGCCCTCAAAGAATTACTGTTCCAGGGAGTGAGAGGTGGAAGAGGAAAACAAAAACATCAAAAGTAAATACACAAATCAATGTTTTAGGAGATCATAGGTTCCATAGGGGAAATAAGGGAGGGCATGAGAGATAGAGAGGAGGTGGAGAGAAACATGTAGTTACAACTTTGAGTAGACGAGTCAGGGCAGACCTGGAGAACAGAATTGCAGATGAGGGAGTAGGCCATGCAGATACCTGAATCAGAATTACAGCAGAGGGAACAGCTAGAAGGCCCTGAGGGCAGAGTGTGCCTGGTGTGTTAGAGGACCTACTAGGAGACCCTGTAGCTAGAGGATAAACGGGAGAAAGCCATAATAGCAGCAGTAACAGTGGAAGATAGAAAAGATAGTATTGGCTAACTCCTGCAGCTGTTTGCATATCCGTGGGAAGAAGAAAACCTCCATCACCCACAAAAGCCTCTCTATAAAGATGCTGTCTCCAGCAACTGTTCCAAGGAGGCTATCAGCTTCCAGGCAGGCCCCAGGGCACTCTAGCCTGAGCCCGACACCTCAGAATCCTAGATTCCTAGACCAGTCAGTGGTCCTCAGACTAGGGAGGGTACATCTCTAGGGGTTGGTGGAGACTTTTTAAGGGATACCTGGACATGGATGAGCTTAAAGGAATCATCATCCAAGCATTCAGCCTCTGTGTAATCTGTACTAAAGCTGATCTGCCAAAGAATGACACCCTTCCTCACCAACCCTTTGTCCACTTGACAAAAGAAAGGTAAAAGCACGCCCATCCTATTCTCACTACGAGGCATTGTCGAGAGTATAAAAGGCTCCAGAGAGCCCAGCAGGGGAAAGTCCCTCAGTGAGTCACTGCAGCATCAGATCCTTGGGGCTCTCGGCTTTCCTGCTTACTTATTTTCCTGTTGGGGTGCAGGAGTGTTAGGTATGCAGCCTCCATGGGATGTTTTGAATTAGGTAAGAGTAGAGAGCAGTAGGGAGTAATAACAATTTTTGTTTAAAGACTTTGCCTCTCTTGTCCCCAGGCTATTGTCATTGCTCTTAAGGGAGAATCTTGTTAGAGCAAAGTAGACAATGCAGGCAGACAGAGGGAATTTTACAACCCGCCTCTTCCACATATTTAAACAAAGGCAATCACCTGACAAGGTGGATGCTTTGCAGCTATACCTCCACCTGCCAGCCACCATGCTTTCCATGAACTCCACCGTGTTACTTGGTACAGATTAAGGAATAAGCTTTTGTAGAGAGGAGAATATTCACAAGGCCTGAGCCAGTAAGGGAAGAGGAGCCAGGCTCCCAGGCTCCTGTGGGTGGTGGCCTGGGGATTCACTGGTCAGGCAGACCATGTCTACCCTCCAGGGAAGGAGTTGTGTCTGGAACTGGATCATTTTATAGAGCAGCCGTAAGAAAGCAGCCTTGCCCATGGGGGACAGGTTGTTTGGGGCTTGGCATTTGGCTCTGATGTGCCAGTTGTTTACCGGGGTTGTCTGGCCTGCAAGCTGGCCAGCATCTGGGGCCTTGTAAAGTCCCGCCCTGCCTATCCGGGAAGGAAGCCACCAATCCCTATACCTCCCCAGGGACTAAATAGCAGGGACAGGGAATCCCCTCCTTTTCTTTGCTCATTTCCAATTTCTCCTTCCCAATAAAGCTCCTAAACCCATACCATGGGACACTGTGGAATTTGTCTAGAGCCCTGTACATTTGAAGTGGTGACCCCTAAGGGACTCAACAGTCCCTTGCAGATGAACACTGCAGAGAGAAACCCTGCATGCTGAGGTTATGGCCTTTCAGAAAGAGCAGAAAAGATGAAGTAGGTTACTCCAGGGTGGGACATGTGCCCCGTGGAGTAAAAGATGTCACTGGGATAGCATTCAGGCTTGGCTGGACCACTTCGAATGGAGCATGACATCGGAATAATAAATGATCAAGTGGCTTTTGTGTCTAAAAGTCAACACAGCCCTGGAGGAAAAGTCATCCAGCACTAGGGGATGGTGGCTGGGGGCTGCATGGTCTGTCCGAAGGCACCAATATCCTCCCACCCCACTATGTGTCATAGGTCTCTAGGAATCCCCTCCAAGATTGCTAGCAGGGTTGCAGCAGCCTGACACCTTAGAAATCACCAAGGAGTTTGGGGAGGCCTGGTATAGATAGGGATGTAACAACACTTTAAAAAATTAGGGTTCCCTGTCCCTCAGTTAAACCATCACCGCAGGAGGAATGGCTGGATGCAGATACGAGTTTGCATCCAAAGAGTCAAGTAAATCTGCAAGCAGGCAGGCAATAGGGAGGGGTGACCCGGGGCTGCTGTAGAGCATGTGGCTGGACTGATCCCAGGAGGAGTGGGGACACTCGTGCCTTCTGGAGATAGGTGTCTGGGAGCAAAGAGTTCTCCAAGATGCCGAGTCCTCTGGGAGACAGCCTGCCAAGTAGGATGAAACCCTTTCTAGAATGGAGGGGTGGGAGGAAGAATTAGTTCTAGGCTTTGGGCCAAGTTCGTGGGGTGTTGACCAGTCACTGAGTCCCAAATGGGACTCAGAAAATTCAGATTGAAGTGAACAGAGTTAGATGGGATAGGAAAATTAAAGCAATTGTTGAGGAAAGAAAATATTCAGAAAATATTCAAGGAGCAGGAGGAAATCATGTAGTGAATTGGGTGAGGAGTTTCTGGAGGGGAAGACCCACCTCTCCCTAGAGGTCAGGGTCCGTCCTCCACAACCCCCTTGCTCAGAGCTGCTCACAGATATTGTTGACAGCATCTGGCGCCACCTCCATCAGGTACCGAGAGTCCCTCTCCCCTGCTCTGAGTCCACTCAGACATGGGGCACTGGGGCTTCCCCATCGCCTTCATCCAAGGGAAGCATTACACCAAAAATCAGAGGAAACCCAGATATTCAAACGTTCAGCATTTTTCACCTCCTATTAGCCAAAGAGAAAACTATAGCATAACTTCCAGACTGATTCATTTTTAGCAATTGGATATTGTTCTCTTTCACTTACCATATAAGGAAACTTTGATCATGCTGTTTCATAAAATTGATGGAGTTATTTCTCATCTTTATATTTGACTTTTGTTTAATTATTCTCCAAAGCAGAAAAACAATGTTTGATACATGCACGTATCCATATACAGCAGACCTAGTTTACAAAAGTCCTTTGACATACATATAACAGTGGCCTATACAAATTCAGAGCAGAGGCACTGCATATGGATTTATGATCTTGTTCTTATTAACATTGTGAAATGGATAAATCACATTAGTGCTGCATCATTTTAATCTTGACTTGACTGATTTTATTATCTATCCTACAAGATGTGGTCCATAATTTTTTGCCAGTAGTATTTACAATAGTCCTTGAAATGCTTATTAACGTGTTTGGTTGAATTGAAAAAACAATGTCAGATTTTTATCTTAAGAGAAAATAAGAATTATTTGTCTGATTGGTTTTACAGGGAGGATTGACTTTGCCAAGTAGATTATATGGAAGTTATTTTTCACATATTTAATAAACCAAATCTATAGTTCCAGGATTTTGATGAGAATACATTCAAAGCACGTGATAACAGAAAAGCCCTATATAAAAGTAGAAGGAAATTAATAACATATTGATCTTTTCCAACAATTAAAAAAATACGTCTGGTTAAACAAGGTACCTCTAAGAAAAAGAATAGCTGGGATTATTAACAGTTAATTGACAGTATTGTAAAAGCCTTTTTTGTATACCTCCCAGGAACTGAAATAGGGAATCAGGCTCTAATGAATGAACAACAGATCCTTTTCCACGTCAGGCAGTTCCCAACTCTTTGCTCTTAACAAAATTAAAAATAATCTTGATTATAAATTAGTGTATAATTTTTGACAACTCAAAAGGTAGTCAAACAATCGAGCGATGGTGATATAGCAAATTTCCATTTCTGTGTACTTTTTATGTGAACATATTTTCTCAGTGCTTACATCTATAAAAAAAAGAGTAGTGATAATACAGATGTTGGACTCTGCTTCATTGCATAAATGTCATATTCATACAGAAATATATGAAATAATTAAGAAAATGCCTCATCATCTCATTAACAAATGTATTTCCAATGAAAATTACTTATGTTTAATACAGTCAGATGTCAACGCCAAGGATATGTTCTGAGAAAGGCATTGTTGGTTGATTTTGTTGTACGAACATCACAGAGTGTAGTTACACAAACCTAGATGTATAGCCTACTTCACACCTAGGCTATATGGTAGAGCCTATTTCTTCTAGGCTACCAACCTCTACTGCATGTTAGTGTACTGAATACTGCATGCGATTGTAACATACTGGTAAATTTTTGCATATCTAAACATTGAAAAGGTACAGTAAAATTACAGTATAAAAGGTTTTTAAACAGTACATTTCTCTAGAGCACTTCCCATGAATGGAGTTTGCAGGACTAGGAGTTGCTCTGGGTCAATCAATGAGTCGTTAGTGAATGTGAAGGTCTAGGACATTTCTGTACACTGCTGCAGAATTTATAAACATTGTGCATTTAGGCTTTATTTTAAAATATGTGTTTTCTTCAATAATAAATTAACCTAAGCACACTGTAACATTTTTACTTTATGAACGTTTTCATTTTTTCAACTTTTTGACTCTTTTGTAATAACACTTAGTGTAAAACACACATTGTACAGCTGTACAAAACATTTTCTTCTTTTTTTTTTTTTTTTTTAGACAGAGTCTCCCTCTGTCACCCAGGCTGGAGAGTACAGTGTCGTGATCTCACCTCACTGCAACCTCCACCTCCTGGTTTCAAGCGATTCTCTTGCCTCAGCCTCCCAGGTAGCTGGGATTACAGGTGTATGCCACCACGCCCAGCTGATTTTTGCATTTTTAGTAGAGATGGGGTTTTGCCAAGTTGTCCAGGCTGGTCTCGAACTGCTGACCTCAGGTGATCCACCCACCTTGGCCTCCCAAAGTGCTGAGATTACAGGCGGGAGTCACCAACCCGGCCAAAACATTTTCTTTCTTCACATTCTTATTCTATAAGCTTTTTTTAAGTTTTAAAAATATTTTTAAGTTTTTTTACTTTTAAACGTTTTTTGTTAGAAACTAACACACAAACACATATTAGTTTACCTAGTCTACACCAGGCCAGGATCATCAATATCACTGTCTCCCACCTCTGTATTTTATCCCACTGGAAGGTCTTCAGGGGCAATAACATGCATGGATTCTGGAATCCCTCCTGAAGGACCTGCCTAAGGCTGTTTTACATTTAACTTTTTAAAAAATTCTACTTATTACTCTTTCTACTTAAGAGTGCACTCCAAAATAGCAATAAAAAGTATAGTATAACACATACATAAGCCAGTAACACAGTTGTTTATTATCATTATCAAGTATTATGTACTGTACATAACTGTATGTGCTTTACTTTTTTTTTTTTTTTTGGAGACAGAGTCTTGCTCTGTTGCCCAGGCTGGAGTGCAGTGGCACAATCTCGGCTCACTGCAACCTCTGCCTCCCGGGCTCAAGCAATTCTCCTGCTTCACTCTCCCTAGTAACTGGGACTACAGGTGCATGCTGCCACACCCAACTAATTTTTTGTATATTTAGTAGAGACGGGATTTCACCATGTTGCCCGGGCTGGTCTCAAACTCCTGAGCTCAGGCAATCTGCCCACCTTGGCCTCCCAAAGTGCTAGGATTACAGGTGTGAGCCAGCGTGCCTGGCCTGTGCTTTAGTTTTATACATCTGGCAGTGCAGTGGATTTGTCAAAACCAGCATCATCACAAACATGTGAGTAATGCATTGTGCTACAACATCGAGATGGCTGTTTCACTAGGTGATAGGAACTTTTTGACTCCATTATAATTCTATGAGACCACAGTTGTATAAGCAGTCCGTCAATGCCTAAAATGTCATTATACAATGCATGATTCTAAAAATTCAATATACATTTTTATTTTTGATCAACTATGTACCAATAATAATTATAATTACAACCTATTATAGAAGACTTTTTTTTAACCCTTAAAGCCTTATGGTCACAGAAAAGACAAATTTTAAAATTTGAATTTATAAGGCATAATCTTATTATGATAAGTATGATAGAGTGATCAATAAAAAGTTTTCGAGCATAAAACATACGTGCATTAATATAAAATCCTGTGGGAAAAGTGGAATATAAAATCATGGATAAAGGGAAAATTTAAAATGTTGAATAAAAAGAGTTTGTTTGTAGATTTCTTAAGTGGATGAAGGGGGTCTCATATGAGTATGGCATTTAAATTCCATTGGATACTTTTTATAATTTTAAATTCCCTCTTTAAAACTACCATTTTTTATGACATATTGGAAATCATATCCTTTGCAACTATTTGAATAGAAGATGTAAAATTTTAGATATCAACTTTAAAATGTGCCTTGAATCATAGTTTTTCAAAAAGTTGTTAAGAGGTACATGAGCAAAAAATGTTTGAAGAACACTGTCCTACTTAGAACATTGGAACATGAAAGACCTTAAGAATCAAGTAATCCAGCCCCAGCACATTACCCCCAGCACCATTTTACAGATGAGAAAACTAAGCCCAGGGAGAAACAGAGTGATCTCTTGCTCCCTCAACTCCAAGGCACGTAGCTGGTCATATCCAGTGTCGGCTGAAAATTCCAGGCTTTGACCTCCCCTCCAGTGCTCATTCCTACACTATGCTGAAGAGCGACAAATACTCTCACAAGTGATCAGTACCTATGGCAAATGCCACCCTTGCCACACTTGACTGCTCCCACTCTCTTTTCCATTCCCTCAGCATTTCATGCAGCTCCCTATCCAACCATCACAGAGGGGCAATAGCTTTCGCCTCTTGCTGACATTATCAAAATCACTGAGGCTGCTATGACAGAAAGGACAGCCAGGAGCCTGGAAAGACAATAGGAACAGACAGAGGGAGGAAGATAGGCGTCCATGAGAGCAGCACCAAATGAGGATACAATCTAGACGAGACAGAGAGGAGGACGTTGACTACACCTGCTCCATGCCCAGCCTCATGGCAGCTAGAATTTCCTTAGTCATTCAGTCTCTGTCACACTCGGTATCAGTTCTTTGGGTTCAGGAACAGGCATGGAAGCATTTACTGGGGCATGACACTTGGGACCACAAAGACGGTAGGGCAGGAGAAAATGTCCAAGCCTGAATAACTAGAGATCAATGCCTTTAAACTTGCAAAGGAGTATAAATTACATGCATTGATAGCCAAGTCATGATGTTTCAGTCATTATTAAACTACATTTTAGAATCTCAGGTATAAAACTAAGTTGATTGGTCACCATAAAAAGTATGTCGCCCTTGGGCACTAATAGTGTGCTACAATTATACCCTGAATTTTAAGACTTAAGTCTTAAATTGTAAAGGAGATTAATACACTTGGTATTTTTAAGTCAAAAACAACATAAATATAAAATAAAACTTTTTCATAAACTATTTAATAAGTCAAACCAAGCAAGATATTTTAGAATAATATGTTGCTGCTATTTTATTTAAAACATTTATATTCATCAAAGATAAATTCAAAGACTGAAACAAAAAAGTGACAGCACCCAAATAACTTTCACTGACATTTTAAAAATAAAAGTAATAAAAATAAGAGAAGGAAAAGACAAAGTACAGACGGGGAGAAAAGACTTGCAAATCACACATCTGACAAAAGACTTCTATCTAGAATACATAAACAATCCTCAAAAAGCAACACTAAGAAATATAGAGTAAGTCTGGAGTTCAGTTAATCATAATGAACTAATGTTGATTTCTTAAGTTTTAACAGATATGCCAAGGCAATGAAATACATTACCAATAGTAGAAACTGGGTGAGAGTTACATGGCAACTCTCTGGACTATTTCTGCAACTTCTCTATAAATGTAAAATTGTTCCAAAATAAAATTTATTTAAACACGCAACAAAAATAAAATAAACAACCAAATTTTTAAAATAGACAAAACACTTGAATGGACACTTCACCAAAGAAGAGCTATGGATGACAAGCACATCAAACAATGTTCAGGATATCAGTGAAAATGGAGTAAAGACCTCTGAAAATTATTTCCTCCCTAAAAGCCACAAGACCACAGGCAAAATTTGTCTACATCAAAATTTTAGGACTCGGCTTATTAACTAGAGGCTTGCAACAATCTGAAGAGTATTTTTTTTTTTTTAAAAGAGAGACGGAGCTCAGTAAAAACAGTGAACTTTATGGTATTTAACTTTCCTTCTATTAAACCACCACCCCACTATCCCAGTTCCATAGTTCCCTTGGAAATCATCAGCCTGAAACCACAGCCTTGTGGATTAAACAGCACACTTTTAAACAAAGCATGAGTCAAATAAGTCTCAAAATAAATTTTAAAATGTGTTTCACTAAATGAGGATGAAAATAGAACTTACCGAAATGTGTGTGATGCAGTGAAAGCAGTGCTTGGGATAACATTCATAGCATTGAATGCATATACTGGAAAGGAAGAAAAGTCTAAAATCAGTAATCTGAGCTTCCACTTTAAAACTAGAGAAAGAAGAGCAATATGAGCCTGAAGCAAGCAGAAGAAAGTAAATGATAGAAATTAGAGCAGGAATCAATGAAATTAGAAACCATGATCAATGATCATGCAGAAAATGCCAATAGAAAAATTAATAAAACCAAGTCTGGTTCTTCAAAAGATCAGTTAAATTGACAAACCTCTAGCTAGGCTAACCAACATAAAATGAGAGGACACATAAATTATTACTATCAAAAATGAAAGAGAACTCGTTGCTTCTTATCCCAGGGATATTAAAAGGATAATAAAGGAATATTATGAGCAACCCTATACCCACATATTTAATAGCAAAGAGGAAATGCAACAATTCCTTGAAACACACAAACAGACAAACACACAAAAAGAAATATATGATCTTAATGGGCTTATATCTATTTTTAAAATACAATCAATAATTAATCTTCCAAGCTAGAAAGCACCAGGCCAATATGGTTTCACTGCTGAGTCTTACTAAATATTCAGGGAAGAAATAGTACTATTTCTCTACAATCACTTCGGAAGCAGAGGGAACACTTTCTAACTCTTTTTACGAGGCCAGTGTTACCCTAATAGCAAAACCAGACAAAAACATTACCTGAAGAAATAATGCAACTGGTTATCTCTCATGAACACAGATACAAAAACCCTCAGTGAAATATGAGCAAATTGAAACAACAATGTATAAAAGTAGTTATATGCCATGACCAAGGAGATTTATTTGAAGTATGCAAGGGTAGTTCAACATTCAAAAATTTATTACTGTAACCCATCACATCAATGGATGAGGAGAAGAAAAATCTAAGGAAGAAAAAAATTACACGATCAAATCAATACATGCAGGAAAAAATAATTGACAAAATCCAACACCCTTTTATGATTTAAAACTCTCAGCAAACTTGGAATGAAGGGGAACTTTCTCAACTTCATTAAAATATCTACAGAAAACATTATATTCAATGATGAGAAAATAGATGTTTTTCCCCTAAGTGCAGGAATAGAACAAGCAGTCCTCCCTTACTCCTATTCAAGATCATACTGGAAGTCCTAGCTAATAAAATAAGGCAAGAAAAGACAAGAAAGTATATTAACATTGGAAAAGAAAAAACAGAACTGTATATCACTTATGACATGATCATGTAGAAAATGCCAAAGAATTGACAAAAAAAAAAAAAAAACCCTCCTAAAACTAATAAGCAATAATAACAAGGTTACAGGCTACAAGGTAAGCAAAAAAGCATCCATCACTTTCAGTAAAAACAATTTTTATCAGTAAAAAACAATTGGGATTTGAAATTAAAAACACAATACTATTTATATTAACATCAAAAAAGGCATGCATACACAAAATCTTAGGTATAAAAGTCATCCGCAAAACAACCCACAGTTAACATCATACATACTTAATGGTAATAGACTGGATGTTTTCCCTCCTAAGATCAGGAAAAAGGTAAGGATATCCACCCTATATCACTTCTATTCAACATTGTACTAGGGGTTCCACCCAGAACAAATAAGCAAGAAAAAGAAATAAAAGGCATCCAGACTGCAAAAGAATAAGTAAAACTATTGTTATTTGCATATGACAAATTATATATTAAAAATCCTAGATAATTCATGCAAAAACAACTAACAAATGAGTTCAGTGAAGTTGTAAGATACAAGATCAATATACAAAAATTAATTGTTTTTTCATATACTTGCAATGAACAATGCAAATGAAGTGATTTTGCAATGAAAAATGCAAAAATTAAGTTTGTGAAAAACTTACATCCTAAAACCATAATACATTATTGAAAAACATTAAAGAAAACATAAAGAAATGAAGAGGCATTCAATATAACACTATCAAATCGATCTCCAGATTCAAGGCAATTCCTATCAGAATCCCAGCTGACTTTATAATAGAAATTGGCAAGCTCATTCTAAATGTCTTATGGAATTGTGAATAACCTGGAATATACAGAACGATTTTGAGAAAGAAGAACACTGTAGGAGGACTGACAATTTCCAATTTTAAAACTTACTACAAAGCAATAATAATCAAGAGAATGTGGCACACAGATAGACATATGGCTCAATAAAGTAGAATTTAGAGTCCAGAAATAAATATCTTAAATAAATATCTTAATCTATAGTCAACGCATATTTGACAAGGGTTCTAGGAGTGTTCATTGGGGAAAAAATGGTCTTTCTTTCTTGCCATGGTAAGTCGGACCTGAGCTAAAACTCCATTCATTATTTAGCTTCCAAAAGCCCCTACTTTAACTGGAGGGCCACAATGACATTTTGGGTCCCCTGAAATCAGCGTCAGCTCAGAGCCAGTGTCCAGTAGTCCCCGAAATGTCTGATCACTTCCCTTTCCCCCATGCACAGTTACCGTGGTAAAAGGCTGGAGGTCTCCTTGGGGAAGGATGGGAGGAAGATTAACTGCATAAATTGTTGGTAATGTAGTGGGGTCCTTCCTCAAGGGGAGCCGGCCTCCCCTTCATTCAAGCGGTTCTGGGTCTGTAAACTGGCTCAAGTCTGGAAATTGATTGAGGGTCTGTGATTCTCTGTTTTTGTCTTTGTTTTTTTGTTTGTTTTTTTGTTTGTTTGTTTGTTTGTCTGTCTGTTTTGAGATGGAGTCTCGCTCTGTCACCCAGGCTGGAGTGCAGTGGCATGATCTCGGCTCACTGTAAGCTCCGCCTCCTGGATTGACACCATTCTCCTGCCTCAGCCTCCTGAGTAGCTGGGACTATGGCTGTCCATGACCACGCCCAGCTAAATTTTTGGTATTTTTAGTAGAGACCGGGTTTCACCATGTTACCCAGAATGGTCTTGATCTCCTGACCTCGTGATCCACCCACCTCGGCCTCCCAAAGTGCTGGGATTACAGGTGTGAGCCACTGCACCCAGCCGATTCTCTATTTTTATAAGTCAAATTCATCTTGTCCATTCGACCTAGACGTGTTCTCCTTATATACATTAAGTAGGAATGCAATAGGCTTCCTATCAGTTTCACTTCTAGGAACACCATAATTAATTAGCCAATGCCAGAGCTCTACACGAATCAGATTATCCTGATAGTCACTTTGTCTCTACTGTCCATTATGGTAGCTATGCCCACCTTGGCTTTGATGGTTGAGTGCCACCACTTGGCCCTTGCCACCTCAGTATCCAATTATTTCCATTGTATTTAAATGTTGTAGTTGAGTGACTGTGGTTCCCACTGTTAGATCTGACATACAGAGAAAAGAAATTACAGGGCTCTTCAAAGATGCAGGTGCTTCCCTCACAAATCTTTTTTGCAAGGCACTGGTAAAGGGTATATTTTCTGGACCCTCTCAGATGGGATGAGTAGGTCTAAAGTGACAAATCCATTCCACCATCCCAATCTCACTAAGTCCTTGGATCCCTTCCTCTACATTAAACCAAGGGACACCAGGCATTTCCAGCTCACTCACAGCAGGCCATCTTTTAATCCATATTTCAGCTAACCAAGCAAATAAACTATTATAACTTTTTTTAACTCCCTGAGCTGCAATATTAAATGCAGAGTCCCTACTTAGTGGGCCCAAATCAATAAATTCAGCCTGATCCAACTCTATGTTCCTTCCACCATTATCTCATCCCCTTAATATCCATTCCCATGCCTGTTCTCCAGATTTCTGTTTATAGAAATTAGAGAATTCAAGCAGTTATTTTTGAGTATAGCGCACCTCCTCATGGGTCAGATTCTCAACCTCACCTCTAGGGGCCTACCAGGACTTTGGTCTAGTTATAGGTCTAGAAGCAAACAGGGGTGTTGGGAGTGGCTTCTGAGGAGAATAAACATTATTTCGCCTGGCAACTGCCTCAGGGGAGGCCATCACTGTTGCCTCAGGTAGCGCAGGGTTTATCTCCTGAGACAGAGATGGAAAGGCTGATGGCAGCATGGGTCAGGGAGAGGACGTTGCCACTACTGGGAATGGGAAAGCCATTCCTTCTGGCAAAAGAAGGTTCATCAGAGTTTACAAACTCAGTGTCCCCAGTCTCACCAGGGTCCTCCCACACATCCCCATTCCAAGTTGCAGGGTCTCATTCTTTTCCAGTCATTGCCCTCACTTTAACAGTAGACACCTGGCGAAGCTGTGCATGCGTCTTTCATTGCAGGTCAGCCTCTCACGTGATAAGAGCTTGTGTCTGTTTCTCCACAATTTCATCTCTTTATCCACAAGAGATAAGACTCTCTCTCAGGGAAATCTCAGCAGATTTGGGGCTCAGTATCTGCTTCTGAAGCTGGAAGACAGAATCCGTGCGTTCATCATTTCCTTTCATCACTTTGTCTACTGAATTTTGGAGCAAACAACCAGTTTCATTATGTTCCTTGGTTCTCCACATATGGTCAAAGGTATTATGTACAGAGTCACTAAACTCCTTGCCTCTCACAAGCAGTGAATCAGAAGTGTGAAATACATTTATTTTGCATAACTCTCTAAACAGTTCACTCAAAGGACTATCAGTGTTCTCCATAGTATTAGAAGTACAGTCCTTGAGGAATCGCCACACTGTCTTCCTCAGGGATCTAGAACTAGAAATACCATTTGACCCAGCCATCCCATTACTGAGTATATACCCAAAGGATTATAAATCATGCTGCTATAAAGACACATGCACATGTATGTTTATTGTGGCACTATTCACAATAGCAAAGACGTGGAACCAACCCAAATGTCCACGAATGACAGACTGGATTAAGAAAACGTGGTACATACACACCATGGAATACTATGCAGCCATAAAAAAGGATGAGTTCATATCCTTTGTAGGGACATGGATGCAGCTGGAAACCATCATTCTCAGCAAACTATCGCAAGAACAGAATACCAAACACCGCATGTTCTCACTCATAGTTGGGAATTGAACAATGAGAACACTTGGACACAGGAAGGGGAACATCACACACCGGGGCCTGTTGTGGGGTGGGGGAGGGGGGAGGGACAGCCTTAGGAGATATACCTAGTGTAAATGACGAGTTAATGGGTTCAGCACACCAACATGGCACATGTATACATATGTAACAAACCTGCACGTTATACACATGTACCCTAGAACATAAAGTATTAAAAAAAAAAAAGTAGAGTCCTTAGCATTTTGGGGTCTAATCATATTAAGCAGCCAACTCCCAAAACCCCAAAACCAATGAAAGAACTCCATCCTTAATATTCTGTTCCTCTGGAACCACTCCTGGTACCAAAATCTATATTAGGGTTCTCTTAGAGGGACAGAACTAATAAGATATGTATGCTTATTAAGTATTAACTTACACGATCACAAATTCCCAAAATAGGCTGTCTGCTAGCTGAGGAGCAAGGAGAGCCAGTCTGAGTCCCAAAAACTGAAGAACTTAGAGTCCAACGTTCAAGGGCCGGAAGCATCCAGCATGGGAGAAAGATGTAGACTGGGAGGCTAAGCCTGTCTCTCCTTTTCACATTTTTCCGCTTGATTTATATTCGCTTGCAGCTGACTAGATTGTGCCCACCAGATTAAGGTTGGTTCTGCCTTCCCCAGCCCACTGACTCAAATGTTAATCTCTTTTGGCAACACCCACACAGACACACCCAGGATCAATACTTTGCATCCTTCAATCCAATCAAGTTGACACTCAGTATTAATTAACCATCACATACTGTCATGTTCTTCAGTATTTTTTATTTATTTATTTATTAAGTGCTTTAAACATATTCATTTTATAATTTCTTTCAGATAGCTTATTACATTTCCATTTATTAGATGTTTATTCTACTATTAGTCTTATCTGCTGATACTCTCTTGTGAGATAATTCACTTTCTTATGCAGGCCTGTGATATTTTAATTGTGAGCTTAACTCCTATGGGACTACTGTGAAAAGTTTTCTTATTTTCATATTTGCTTCTGCCAGGGCCCCAGGAGTTTCAATATCTCCACATCAGTTTGTATAATTTCTCCCCTTATGTTTTCTGCACCATATGTGTTATACATATATTTAGATTCAATACCCACACAAGCTATTGGCTTGGATTTCACCTTCTTATGAGTGAATTGTCCTCTACCCCCTGCCCAGCCTTGAGCATAATATTTCACCTTTCATACGTCCCTGTCATAGTACAGTGCCTGAAACTGAACAGACTATTTCCAACAGAGTTAGCCAATGAAGAAAAAGACTAAATAATCACCTCCCATACTGATACTATACTCCCATTAGTTAAGCGTAATATACAACCTAATAAAAAGCAGGTGGTTTCTCATTGCAATTATTCTGAAAAGTAATCATTTTTTAATAAAAATTACGCAGCAAATCTTGTAATTTTGGAAACTAGAAGGGACCAAAAGTTATCAGATAATCTCTGCTGTTTATAGCTAAAGAATTAAGCAATTTGCTAAAAGACACACAACTATTGCAATTGGAAAGAATAGTTTAGTCAGGTTTCCTACCTCACAATCCTGGGTTGCTTCCATTTAATGAGTTTTCCCCTCTAAATTTTGTCTCTTCCATGGAGATATAAAGAGAAATGCTGAAAACACACACACATGTACACACACACACGCGCGCACACACACAAAGACGTCTCAGTGTTCTCCTTTAACTAGCCTAGAAATATACGAGAAAACTCCTCTTCTTGTTTAAAGCATGCACAAATATGGAAAGAAGATTTAAGAAAAGCACTGATGGTCTCATTGAGAAAAAAGAATTGATTCTTGATTCAAAACAAAACTCAATATTCCATTTAAGTTAATGCTCGGATTTTGTGTCAGCTGCCTAGACTTGATTTTTCCATTCATCATAAAGATTATTTGGACCATATGTTTTGGACTACCCATTTCTGTTTCTTTCATTCTTCCCTCCAGATGCTGTGCCCCATGATATATTTCTAAGACTAGGTATGGTATGTCAGAAAGGGAGCAGGCAGTATCCCTGCCACAGTGGGTGTTTGTGTTTTCGTGCTATGAATCTTATCCTATATGGACAACAGAGGATGTTAAAAACACTTTCCTTCCCTCCCTCCTTTCTCCCTTCTTCCCTTCTTCCTTTTTCCCTTGCTTTGGTCCTTCCTTCCTTCTTTCCTTCCTTCCTTCCTTTCTTCATCCTTCCTTTTATTCTTAACACAGTGTGTAACTTCATTCTCTTTACAAAAGACTGAAGCAATACAAAATTACTGTTTCTAGTGTAAAATGTGATATTCCCTTCCAAACACTCTTACTGTCCTCCAAAAATAGCAACCATTCGCAGTTTGGTGGGTTTCCTGCTCTATAGTCTTCTTTTCAATTCATTTTCATGCATGCGTATGTAAATAAAATTAAATTTTTATAAAATGGAATCAGACTCTAAACATTGTCCTGAAATCTGTTTTCTTAATAGTATGTCTGAAATTGCACTGAACAATTTCACATTAGGCTACCTCTTTTTCAAGTGCTACATTGTTACAATAGCTAATACTTTTGTGGAGGTAACTATGTTAAGGATCTATTCTAAGTGATTTACATTATTAAATAAACTCTCCAATAACCCTAGAAGGTTAATAAAACTATTATGTTTATTTTATTGAGGACGAAATTAAGGAAATTTCATAATATTGCTAATTTTCTCAAAAACACAGCAAATTACTGGTGGAGATGAGATCCAATCCCAGATAGTCTGACATCAGAATGCATGCTTTTAACTACTAGGCTTCAATACTCCTTTGTGATGTAAATGTTCAATAACGTATCTAAATAGTTCCCTATTAAAGAAACTTTAGATTGCTTCTCATTTTTCACCATTATGAACAATGCTGTAATTAGCATCCTCATACATGGAATCAAGCCTATCAATCTTTTCGTTCACAGCTTCTGAGTTTGTGTCTTGTGTGGGAAGGCCTCTCGAGTCCTAGGTTATAAATAATCCTTCTTCATTTTGTTTCTGTAACTTTTATGATTTGACTTTATTCACTTCACACTCGAGTCCCTCTGGAATTTATTTTGATATATGGCATTAGTTCGATGTCTAATTTGATTGTCTTACATATGGATAGCCAATTGTCCCAACATCATTTTTGATGTCTATCTTTTTTTTTTTTTTTTGGTTGAGAAAATATTTCCCTAGAAAATCTTTTAAGATTTTAAAACAGCTTATGTTGGCACATTAAAATCTACCCATACTTAATCAACTGTAAAGAAATATAAATACAAAATGGCTCATTAAACATACAGGAAAAATCTAGTTTATAGGATGGGGAAAACAAGGAGAGAAACCAGGGATTTCTTTCCCCATGACAAATGCATTGAATAAATAATTCATGATGGAAACATTTTGGACTCAGTTCAGATCCTGACTCTGCCCCTCAGTAATAGCTGGTCTTAAATAAATTCTCTAACTTCTGTCTCTCTTTCCTCACCTGTAAAGGTGATGGTAGTAATACCCACCTTAGAAAGCTGCTGTGATGATTGCAGCACCTGGTGCTCAGTAGGTGCATCATTATAAAAGGTCTAATTTTCCATTTGCTGCTAAAGAACTAAAGTGGCCCCAAAAGACTGCCTTATTCTTATACCCAAACCTCCATAGATGGTACAATGACTATTATTATTTGAGAATATTTACTTTCATGGGACATTGTACAATGTTACCAGTTGGTCCCTGGCTTCCAGGGAAAGATTTTCAGAAGTAGCTGTAATGGTAATTTTTTTATTTCTTGAAAGCATGAAGAGAATCCAGTCTCTTTTGTTTATTTTTATGGGCTCAAAAACACTCGGAAAAAATAGAGAGAAATTGTTGAAAGGCAAATTATGTCTCTCTTTTTGTCCTACATTCCTCCTCCACAGTTGTTTATTTTAGGTCTTATCCTTTTTCAGTCTTTCTATTCCACTGCTACCATTAACAATGAACCTCACCTCACCTCCAACACTGGAGAAAATAAAACTTGGCTTTCCTCAGCTCCCTGCTACCAACGAGGGCCTGCAGCTACACTCGATCCATTCTCCTTCCCACCTGTCCCTCCCACACTTGCCTGTACTCTGTACCCCTCTACTGACTGCATCCCTGTATCCACAATCTACTCCCTCTCTATCTCTTTAGCCTCTTCCTCTCTGTGTTGGCTTCCTTTGTTTGAAAAACAACCCAAAGCATGCCTCATGTTCACCACCACCACCACCAAATCCTCCCTGCACTCCACATGTCCCTCCAGCTTTTGCCCTCTTTCCTTCCCTTTACAGCCAACTTCTTAATAAAGGAGATGCACCCTTGCTATATTCACTTCCTCTCCTCCCTGGAAATCTCAGCCTACTGTGATCTGGCTACTGCTCCCTCTCCAAATCTGCTTCACAAGATTAACAAGAACCTCCCTGTGCTGAAACCGATGGGAACTCCTCAGTCCTTATCTGGCTTGATCTCTTGGAAGTCTAGACACTTCTGATTGCTTCTTCCTTCTTGAAATACCCTCTTTTCTTGGATTTCATTACAATATAACTTTTTATTTTTCCTCTAACCACTCTGTGTACTTCTTCCTAGTCTTCTTCCTGAGCCTGTCTTCTACCCATACCTTACATATCTTTAGTGTTCTGGGCTAGGTTCTCTTCCCTTTTTCTTTACATACATTCCTTGAGTGCTCCAGTTAACATTCATATGCTGTTGACTTTCAAACCACAAATTCATTGTTAGCCAACAGACCCATATGCCCAACTTCCAAATAGTTCCATTGGACCACTCACCTTAAGCCCCTTAAACACAATGTAACCCAATTAAACTTCATTGTCATCTTAACCTCTGCCTTCATCACCTTTGAAAATGACCCAATACCCAAGTCATCTTTCTCTCCACCTTTTCCCTCATGCTAAGTGATGTCTATGTGATGAATGTCCTTGAATCAGTCCACTTCTCTCCAACTCCACAGGCACCACTGGCTAAACAACCATCACATCTCAACTGGATTTCTGCAGCCACCTTCTAATTGGTCTCCTCACCACCATACTTTCCTCTTTCCTGTCTAGTCTGATGCTGCAATCAGGAAAATCTTTAAAATCTTAAATCTGATCTTTTTATGTCTTTGCAGACACCCACCAATGTTTCATTGTTCCTGTTATAATCAACTTTGGAGTTTTTAATATGGCTTGTGACCTTGCATGATCTTGCTTCAGCATTTCTCTGCAGCATTACCTCCTTCCACTCCCATTCCATTCTCCTCAAACACACACGCACGTGCGGGGGCGCGCACACACACACACACACACACACCATGTCCTATACTGAACATGTTTAATTTCTCCAAATGCTCTTTTGACCTGTACACTTGCTGTTCTCTCTGCCTGGAATGTTCTCTATCCAGCCCCACCAGAAACCCTAACCACCTTCTACCCAACTCATACTTCAGATTTCAGTGTATAACTCACCTCCCCTGGAGAGCCATTCCTAGATCCTCTTTTATGAGCCCCTGTAGCAACCTAGGCCATCCTTTATCAGGACTTACTCTACCATAGTAAGTTACAAGTAGTGGTTATCTGTGTGTCCCCTTAACCAGTTTGTGAGCATGGGGACTGGGGCTTTTTGTTACTATTTTCCATCACTTAGCACAATGCTGGATCAGAGTAGACACTCACAAATTATTTTTGAATGAGTGGATGAGACCTGTTTTTATGACACTCACTACTGTATCAGAAAATAATATTACAACCATGGTATCTGTATTAGTCAGGGTTCCCTAGAGGAACAAAATAGGATGGATGGATGGATGGATGGGGGGAGAGAGAGAGAGAGAATAGATAGATAGTTTACTAAATTTTCATTTACATGATCACAGGGTCCCGCAATAGGCTGTCTGCAAGCTTGAGGAGCAAGGAGAGCCAGTCCGAGTCCCAAAACTGAAGAAACTGGAGTCCAATATTCAAGGGCAGGAAGCATCCAGCAGGGGAGAAAGACGTAGGCTGGGAGGCTGGGCCAGTCTCCCCTTTTCACGTTTTTCTGCCTGCTTTATATCGGCTGGCAGCTGATTAGATTTTGCCCACCAGATTAAGGGTGGGTCTGCCTTCCCCAGCCCACTGACCAAATGTTAATCCCTTTGGCAACACCCTCACAGACACACCCAGGATCAATACTCTGCATCCTTCAATCCAGTCAAGTTGACACTCAGTATTAACCATCACAGTATCCCAACTAGACAGTTTTGTCAAGGTTAAGAGAAACGTATAATTAATATGGTTTCATTTTTTAAAAAATCACTATGAGCATTTACTAAAATAAATTATATGTAAAAACTACAATAGATGAGATGCCATTTATAGCAAAATTTGTCTTTTAAAAGAACATCACTGAGCACTTGGAGGTGTATTTCACCTCCCACTACTTCATAAATGAACATTTCCAACCTGACTCCATCCACGACTCTTGCTACTGCTCGTTGTCCTCACTCACAGAGCCCAGGAGTCTGTCCAAGTTTTTAGGAGACCTGGGCCATCTTGCTGCAACCACTGGGCCAGAGGCATCAGGGGTGAATAAAAAAATGGCTTCTTCAGGATTCAATCCATCTGTTTTTTAGTTTTTATTTTTTCAGCTGCAACACACAGCATCACATTTCTTTATATCCCAGTTGTTTTCCTTGACATATTAACCAGCAAAATCTTACTTTTCTAATGTGATTTACCTGAACTGAGGCCAACGTTTAAATAAAGAGCATCGGCATGACCACCTCTTTTTATACCCAACAAGGAAAATCCACCATTCACCACAGTACCTCTCGGTGCTTTTCTCCTAGCTAGGAGCAGTCAGAAAAGTTACTTTAAAATCAGGGGGTGATTACTAATTTATCTTTCCACTACCTCATCAAAATCTCTGAATATTCAGTTTGCCTCTTCAACTTGTCTGTATTAAGCACTGAAAGTAGAAACATTGTGCAAAGAACATAAGAACATGGAATTATAATCGTATAACCTGAGTTTGAACTTTAAAATTTACTTAACCTCTCTGAGATTCAGTTTACTTATCTGAAAAAAAAATAAAATATATCAACTTCATGAAGTTGATAAAGAGGATTATCACATATATGAAGCACCTAGCACTCAATAAATATTGATACCATACTTCTTCCCCCCATATACTGGGGATTTAGTAAGGTCAGGCCCAAAGAAAGGCACCCAAACTCAAGTGCAAATAAATAGGAGACACCTCCTGATTTTAAAGGCTCGAAGCCATACTTAAAATCTTTATAAAAGACCATGAGAAAATCCCTTTTCATGAAAATCAGATAGTTGAGCAGAGGAACCAGAGTGAGCTGACAGTCTGTGTGTCCATAACATCAAATAGAAGGGCCCCAGATGAGCTGAGAATTTCAAGTGGACATAAGCCAACAGTTGAAGTTCAGAAGACAGAGTCATGACAGTCCCATTTCAATCTACAGGACCCAAACCAGCTCATGTTCACCCACAAAAAGGGTAACCAATTCACCCTAGTTCACTGGAACTCTCCTGGTTTTAGTACTAAAATTCCCATGTCCCAGAAAACTCCTCAGTCCTGGGAAAACTAGGATGATTGGTGACCCCACACAAGACAGTGAAGCACCTGGCTGGTGAACATCCATGGGCAGTTTCTGTTTGACGAGAAACCAATGGTGAGGGTATGGAGAAACACAGAACCTTTGAACACTGCTGGTGGGAACGTAAATTAGTGCAATCATTAGGGAAAACTGTATGAAGGTTCTCCAAAAAATTAAAAATAACACTACCATGTAATCCAGCAATCCCATTTCTGGGCATATATCCAAAGGACACAGTATATCAAAGAGATGTCTGCAGTCCCCTGTTTATTGAAGCACTATCACAATAGCCAAGATAGAATCAACCTAAGTGTTCACCAACAGAGGAATGCATAAAGAAAATGTGGTATATATACACGATGAAATACTTTTCAGCCTTTAGGAAGAAGAAAATCCTGTCATTTGCAATAACATGGATGAACCTGAAGGACCTTATGTTAAGTGAAATAAACCAGACACAGAAAGACAGATACTACATAATCTCACCGATATGTGGAATCTAAAACTGTTGATCTCATAGAGGCAGAGATTAGAATGGTGGTTACCACAGGCTAGGGGTTGCGGAGATATGGAGAAAGAGGAGAAGATGGTCAAAGGGTACAAAGTTTCAGTTAGACAGGGGGAATAAATTCAAGAGCTCCATTTACAATATGCTGACTCGACTCTGTTAATCACAAGGTATTGCATTCTTGAAAATCACCAAGGGAGTAAATTTAAGTGTTCTGACCACAAATAAATGACAAGCATGTGAAGTAAGGTATATGTTAATAGCTTGATTTAGCCATTCCACAATGTACACTTATTTCAAACATCATATAGCACACAATAAATATATATAATTTTTAATCTGTCAACTTTTTAAATTAATCAAAATTTTTTAAAAAGAAGAAAACAATGACTACTGGGTTTTCAGAGCTTTTTGATCATTCCCTCTAATACCTAGAAAAGCTAATACCCCTCTAAATGAGTCTTATAATTCAATGGTTTACATCCCTGGCTGTACATTGGAATCCCCTAGGGAACTACCTCCAGAGATTCTGACTTCATTGTTCGTAGGTGGGACCTGGGTAGTTATTTTTAAAACATCTCTAGGTGATTTTAATGTGGAGCCAGGGTTGAGAACCACTGTGCACATTCTTCTCAATAGTATTGTCTCCATATTCACCCTTCAGAAACTTTTAAATGGCTTTTGAATATTAAAAGGAAGATTTAAGAATATGAAACACCCTCTTTTCACATGTGTAAGCAAAAATAGAATGCTTAGGAATGGAAAATGCTAACATTCATAATAAAACTGCCCAACAAGTGAATTAAGAATGAATATACAAAAATGAGCTTTTGAGGAAAGCAGTCATAAACAAAGATCCTAGAAGTTATATATTTAAATTATGTCCTTTAAAAGTTGTATTTCATGAAGATAAGCTGTAAACCTATTTTAATGATGCTGTCATTATAAAAAAATAAATTTATTAGAGAGAAATTGCCCCTTGTGCCTGAGATAGATTCATTAAAATGTCTCAAGTGGTCAAAAAGTTTTATCTTTGGTTGAGGATTTAACCTCCAGAATCAATAACATACCACTTTAAAGCATGTCAGGTGAATTGGTAGTTAACCAAGTGGGTGCTCTCATTGTGGGGTTAGGCCCAGTGTCTCCAAGGGGGTCCTGCTAAATACCATAGTCCTTCAGGAAGTGGCATTCTGCCTGGCATGAGGCACAAACTAGTGCTTGAATTTAAATCAAGTATTCATATTATAGCAGATTACCATACATGGTCTTGAAGGTCATTACCAAAGAAGAGATGAGGAATGGTTGGAGCAATGATGGCCCCATTGGAGTAAGGGCACACCTTCCCAGATGGGCAGTGTTTGTACAATATGTTTGTTACAAAGGTCATTTCAGTTTTTTCTAAAGTTGTTTGAATCAAAAGGGAGTTAGTTATGGCAAAGTTATGATGGTTCTACAAGAAGATGATGGTGATGTCTTTGGAGTCTTCATGGGGAGGCATCCATTACAGTGAACTGCCAAAATGTAGGTCTGACTTATGGCTATGTGGGCTCAAAACCACAATTGCCAGCATGCTGAGAATGGGTCTGAGTCTCAAGGCTGGACTCCCATTAGCCAAGATTACAAGAATGATATACAACACTGGAATGCCAAGTAGTTATATTACAAAGAGAAGTATAACCATGGTAGGGCCCAGAGGGCTCTGGTAGTTATGACCAGCACATTTTCTCCCAGACAGCAAACCTACTTGGGAAATTGAATCACCATCAGAAGACAGTTTGCTAAGCAGGAACTCAAGATCAGGTGGATGAGTTAAGGCCTCAGTGGCATTCAGTTGGGATAGCCTAAAGGCTTCTCACCATAGAGAGAGCCCTTCAGTGGGAATGCAACAAAGTCCAAAAGCCAGGATTCCCCCTTCTCCCCTGTTTTGGGGTGGAAATGGCCTCTCTGCCTGTCTTATGATTTGTATTTCCATGACTGACCAACCTCTTTTCTAACTGACATATTCTTTCTTTATCTACATTAATACATTCAATAATATTATATATAGTCTTTCAAGCATTAAATCCAGTCTTTCTTTTTCAGATGATTTTGCACTATTTTGTTCTGGTCCATTATGAATTAACCTTAAAGTTTAAGTTTCCTGTTTTTCTTTTTTTTTTTTTTTTTTTTTTTTTTT